>NC_079908.1:6825173-6874368 GCF_024868665.1 Triplophysa rosa
ATGAAAAACTTGTGACAAGATCAAAGCAAGATGCAGAAGCCCTGTGCACGTTGGACAAGAAAACAATCAGAGTTGAGGTGAATGGGGTGCAAAGGTATGCTACCCCTCTCCTCTGGAAAACAATACCTACCCCTCTAGCTGCTACAAAGGAAGCAGTTCTACCTCATTTGCGAAGAACTGAGAAGCAGCTGTCACAAAGCCCTGAAAAAGCTCAAGCGTACAAGTCTGAAATAAGCAAGCTTCTAGAAGCAGGCTATGTACAGAAAATCAGCCAATCCACTGCCATACAGACTCCAGTGTGGTATATTCCGCACCACATGGTCCACCACAATGGAAAAAACAGGATTGTATTCAATTGCTCTTTCAACTTTCGAGGGCTGAGCCTGAGCGAATACCTCCTTCCTGGACCAACTCTAGGTGCAAACTTGTTGGGAGTACTTATTCGTTTTCGAGAACATGCACTAGCCATTAGTAGCGACATAAAGGGAATGTTTCATCAGGTCTATCTCTTAGCAGAAGACCAAGCATTCTTGCGATTCCTGTGGCGAGACCTGAACACAACCAGCCCACCTGATGTCTACCAATGGTCAGTGTTACCCTTTGGAACAACTTGTAGCCCGTGCTGTGCAACCTATGCTCTCAGGAAACATGTTGCTGATCACAGGCCACCAGACAGTGAGGTACATGCAACAATGGAGCGTTCCTTCTACGTCGATAATTGGCTGCAAAGTATTCCCTCTCTTGATACTGCCAGGCAGCTAGTGGATGAGATGCGGCATCTGCTCGCAGAAGGTGGATTTGAACTGCGCCAGTGGGCTAGCAACACTCCCCAACTTCTACAACATCTGCCACAGCACATCAAGTCAGAGAATTACGATCTTTGGTTCAGTACAGACAGGGCAGACCCTCAAGAGCGTACACTTAGACTAAGATGGCAGTGCAGATCCGACACACTTGGATACAAACATAGCAGTGTCATTAAAGCTGAGCCGACTATGAGACACATTTATCGTGTGCTTTCCAGTCAGTACGATCCATTAGGATTCATCATCCCATTTACCACCCGAGGAAAGATCATCGTACAAAGACTCTGGGACAAAAAAAGAGAATGGGACAATCCTGAAATGCCCGCTGACCTCAAAAATGCATGGCTCACATGGGAAAACGAGCATTTAAGTAAAGATGTTCAAACGTTGAAACGAGTGATCTCTGAGTGGTGTGTGTTGCTAACTCGTGCTCCTAACAGACATAACATTTAATATTGTTCTAAATTGACAATCTTTAGTGGTTGCCACCGGAAAGTAATTAGCATCTAAGAGCTTAACATTTTCACAATAAGTAATAGGCTATTTTCTACCCTGGTTTTGAGGCTGGCTGGAGAAACGCTGGGTTTATAAGGGCGGGCTGGAATCTGGAAAATTAATCTCCTAATACAGTCAGAAACAAAGCATGCTGGGAACTACAGATCAACTGCCAAGGTAGTTATATCTTGTAACATTGGTTCCCTTTCTGTCGGTCTCTCGACGTTGTGTCGAACCGACAGAATGGGGTTTGTCTTGAGAACCTATCATCTTCTGAGTATTTAGAAAAGGCCAATGAAAATTGGCGAATGAAATTTGCATGCCGGGCTCCTCCCCGGATGTCCGGGTATAAGAGGGAAGCCGGCGTGCTCATTCATTCACCTTTTGTTCTTCAGAGCCTACGCATCTGGTGAGCTTCTCTACGATCTGGGTGATCATTCTTTCTGCTGGAATCTACGACGTGGACAGCGGACGGTCCCTTCCTGCAGTGACTCTCCCCTGGGCGTCTCGGCAGTTCCGGAGGTGTTCGAGCAAATTTCCTTTTCTAAAAGAGCAAATTTCTCCAGCGTGGCTTGTCCCGCTGTTCTCATGGGTGCAACACACTCATCGAGGAGGGGGACGGACACAATGCCTGCTTCCAGTACGCTGGGGCAGACGTTGTGGATACGTCCTGCCCGCACTGCGGGCGGTGACGATTCAGACGTTGCGTCACAGGTGGCTGTGTTCCCCGGGACTCAGCCACCACCTCGTTTGCTCCCCGTTCCGTGGCGGCAGGACTACGGCCCTGCCGTCCGCTATGGCAAGCAGCGAGGGTGAGAAGAGGATTACTGTGAGCGATAATCCGCCAGCCACGGCTCACGGACCGTTCACACCTCGTTTCGCTCGTCTGACCGTTCCCCAAAAAAGACGGTCCGCCGTCTTATTCCTCAATCACGTATTCGGACACGATGCGTGATGATGAGAGGTCTCTTGCAGCATCGGGGGGTGACGTACTGCCATCCGACTCCGACGATTCTTCGGGCTCCCTCCCTCGGGGGGTCGAGCCCAGGAAAAAGCGGATGTCGAGATGTCGGCCATGCTTTCCCGGGCCGCCGTGAGTGTTGGGTTGCAGTGCCCGCACTGCCTCTCCCGGCGTTCGCGGCTGGCTACATGGCGCCTCGGGTTTGAGCGCGGCTCCAAGCCGCGCCCGCCCCCAGTGCCGTGTTTACCGGAAGTGCATGAGGAACTTTGCAAGACCTGGAACGCCCCTTCCGGCACGTTTCACGTCAAACAAAGTTCTGTCACCCTCTCTTCCCTCGAGGTTGAGACAGCTGGAGGATGCGTCGGTGTCCCCAGGTGGAGTTGCCGCCGCGGTGCACTCGTGCCCGTAGGTGGCGGCCACCTGGGGGGGCTCGACCTAGACTCCCGTCCAAAGCATGTGGTGTCTCGGCATCTCTGGTGTCGAGAGCTTACATTGCGGCGGACCAAGCTGCCTCCTCTCTCCACGCTATGGCTCCTGCCAGGCCAGGGCGTTGAGAGAGCTCCACGAGGGTAAGACCGACCCAGCGCTTATGCAGGAACTCCGCGCCGCCACCGACCTCGCTCTACGGGCGACCAAGGTGACCACGCGGGCCCTGGGTCGGACGATGTCCACACTTGTGGTCCATGAGAAACTCCTCTGGCCGATCCTTGCGCAGATGAGTAACGCTGAGAAGGTCCGCTTTCTCGACGTACCCGTCTCGCAAGGGGGGGCTGGTTGGTGTTACTGTCGAGCCGCAGCGGCCCCGCTCACCCCCCGCCCGTCGGGGGGGGCGCGAGACCCGCACGCGGCCTCCCCGGAGGGTTCTCGACAGTAAGAAGCAGTCCTCCGTGCCGCAACTCGGCCGCCTCGGCCGTCGAGTCCCGTGCACTGTCTGCTTCCCAGCAGCCCTGGTCCTCTTCAACGCCCTCCAGTGACCTGGAGGAGACAGCGAAGAGGAGACCATCGCCCCATCAGCAGCCGCGGGCAGCGGCTGTCATGGGATCACCTCAGGGGGATCGAGGCTACCATTGGGCCCGACCCCAGCCACAGCGCTGGTAGGTCGGATAGGGACGGTTCCTGCCCCGTCCCTCCATCTGCTGGCCCCCTCTGGGGGGCTGGCGCCCACTTACTCTCAAAAAGGAGAGTTTCCTCTCTCTCTGGGTTACCTCAGCCGCTCTCACCCTCTGCACGACGGTGAACGGCAAACTCGACGTTGCGTCATGGCGAAGCGCAATGTCGAGTATAAACACCAGCCCTCAGCACTCTCAGTCAGACAGTGCGTTGAGCTGCGCAGTCGCCAGGTAGGAAAAACAGCAGAGCCGATCTCCTCCCTGGGGGTCCTCCCCCGGCAAGGAATCCGTACTGCTAGCCATCGAACCACCCTCCACGGGGGCGATGAAGCAGATCAAACCTCTAGTCCCCCTGTCACAGTTTCTGGGAGCCTGGTCTCAGCTTCCCAGACTGTCGGGCTGGCTGAGGAAGACGATCCGTCTCGGCTACGCGATTCAGTTCACTACACGTCCGCCCAAGTTCCGGGGCATCCTTTTTACCTCAGTCAGAGGCAGGGATGTCCCCGTACATCAGGCGGTGAAGGGAGCGATCGAGCCCGTCCCACCGGCCGAGATGTTCAGCGGGTTCTACAGCCCGTACTTCATTGTCCCCAAGAAAGACGGACGGTTGTGCCCTATCTTGGATCTGCGTGTTCTGAACAGGCACCTACACAAGCTGCCTTTCAGGATGGTCACGAAGAAGCGCATCCTGGCATCCGTCAGGCGTCAGGACTGGTTCATGGCAATCGACCTGAAGGACGCGTACTTTCATGTCTCGGTCCTCCCTCGACATCGGCCGTTCCGACGGTTCGCGTTCGAGGGACGGGCATATCAGTACAGGGTCCTCCCCTTCGGTCTGTCCCTGTCTCCACGAGTCTTTACAAAGGTCGTGGAAGCCACCCTCCTTCCCCGTGAGAAGGAGGTGTGCAGGTACTAACTATCTAGACGACTGGACACACTTTCGAGATCTGTTGTGTACACACAGGGACCTGGTGCTCCGGCACCTAGATCGGTGGGGCTACAGGTCAACTGAGAAAAGAGCAAGCTCTCCCCGGTGCAGAGCATCCTCTTTCTCAGTATGGAACTCGACTCTGTCCTCACGAGTGGCCCCGCTCACCCCCCGGGGGGGGCGCGAGACCCGAGACGAGGGAGCCCGCACCCTCGCGGCCTCCCAGAGGCAGCGCGACTGATTAGCGCGCCCGATCAGTGTTGAACTGCCTGAAGATCAGACAGTCAGCGGTCCCCCTATAACAAGAGGCTCCTGGGATACATGGCATCCTCAGCGGGGGTGGCCCCCCCTCGGGTTGATGCACATACGACCGCTCCAACACTGGCTGCAGAGTCAAGTTCCTTGGAGAGCATGGCACACCAGCAGCAGGCGTATGGTCACACGCTTTTCTGCCGACACACCCTAACCCCCTGGTCTCCATGACCGTCTTGCGGACAGGGGTCCCCTTTGGGATGCCTCCCTGCAAGGTTGGGTGCCGTGTGCAACGGGCAAGCAGTGTCGGGGCGGTGGACGGGCCCCCGCCTGCGTTGGCATTCAACTGCCTAGAGTTGTTGGTTGTGCTACTTGCATTGAGGAGGCTACTACCTCTCGTGCAGGGAAGCACGTGCTGGTCCGGTCGGATAGCACAGCTGCTGTGGCGTATTCTCACAGCAGCTAACATGACTCGCCCCTACGCCTCCTCCTCTGGAGTCGGCAGGTGATCAGCTCCCTGCGAGCCACACACATCCCAGGCGTCCTGAACCAGACAGCCGATGCGCTCTCTCGTCAGTCGACGCCTCGCGGAGAGTGGCGACTCCCTCCCCGCGCAGCCGGCTCATTTTGGGCAGTTCGGCCAGGCACAGGTGGTCCTGTTAGTACGCTTCCCCCCAGTGAGCCTCATTGCACAGGTCCTGTGCAAGGCCAGGGAAGAGGAGCATCAAGTGGTACTAGTTACGCCCCTTTGGCCTAACCAGGACTTGGTTCTCGGAGCTGAGGCTCTGACAACAACTCCCCCCGGCCACTCCCCCTGGCGAACGCTTCCCCAGGGGAAGGGGCACGTTATGGCATCCCAGGCAAAACCTGGTCTCCATGTCTGGACGGGACGAGGAGATCCTGAGTGACCCACCCCCGGTCCGGTTGGGACGTCACTCAGGCTAGGGCTTCGGCCACTGGGCGGCTATACGCCCATAGGTGGCGCCTCTTCTCGTCCTGGTGCTCTTCTCGGCGAGAAGACCCGCGGAGTTGCTCGGTCGGGTACGAGCTGTCCCGTCCTCAAGAGAGACGGGGGAGTGACCTCTCCCCCTCCACTCTGGGAATGTATGTAGCCGCTACGGCCGCTCATCATGACCCAAGGGCTGGGTAGCCTCTGGGACAGCACGACCTGGTCATTAGGTTCCTAAGGGGCGCGAGAGGGTGACCACCTTACCCGCGCTCCGTACCCTCTTGCGACCTAGGTGCCCTTCGAGCCTCTCGGGGTTGCCGCTCTTTCTCAGTCTTGATAAAGACGGCTTTCCGCATGGCGCTCACCTCCAAGAGGGTAGGGGATCTGCAAGCACCCTCCGTGTCCACAGATTGCCTAGAACTCGGGGCCGGGATTCTCACGTTATCTTGAGACCCCGCCCTGGCTACGTGTCCAAAGTTCCCACCACTCTCCTGAGAGACCAGGTGGTGAACCTGCAGGCGCTCCCCACCGAGGAGGAAGACCCAACCTATCCATGTTGTGTCCAGTACGCGCACGGCGCCTCTACTTGGAACACACGCAGAGCCCAGAAGCTCTGAGCAGCTCTTTGTCAGACATAAGACAGAGCGCATTGTCGCTTTTGCGTCCCGGACATTGTCATCTACTGAACGCAATACTCGACCATTGAAAGGGAAGCACTTGCTTGTGTTTGGGCCGTTGAAAAGTGACAAACTTACTTGTGGAGTCGTAAATTCCTCCTGCGCACGGATCACCAGGCTTTAACTGTGCTTTTCTCATCCAAAGGAACTGATCGCGCCGGAATGCGTATTGCGCGCTGGGCAGCGCGATTAATGTGCTTCAACTACGATGTTGTTTATCGGCCTAGAGCTCAAAACAATGCGGCTGACTGTCTTTCTCGTCTGCCTTTGCCTGCATCAGCTGATGACAATTTGACTGCTGAACCTGAGTTTGTGGCTTTTCTGTCTTCGGAGATGTCTGCTTTGTCGCCTGCTGAGTTTGCTTCTGCCTCCGCATCATGCTCGGAACTGAGTGCATTAAGCGCACAAATAGCTCGCGGGTGGCCTTCTTCTACAGCTTCAGTGGATATTCTTCTACGTCCATACTTTCAGCTACGAAACGAACTAAGTGTGCAGCAGGATTATGTGTTCAGGGGACAGCGCCTTGTTGTTCCTGTCGCGCTACGGCACACATTGGTTAAGTTAGCTCACGCAGGTCATCAGGGAATTGTGCTTACCAAACAACGGCTTCGTGAACTGTACTGGTGGCCGGGCATTGATTGCCTAGTTAAAGAGCACATCCAGACCTGTCAACTGTGTCTGTCCTCTGACAAAACTGCCAACACCTCAGCTGCGCCGTTGCAGCCAGTACCTTTTCCGTCTGTTCCGTGGGACAAGGTAGCTATTGATGTGGTGGGCCCGTTTGAAACCGCTGTGGGAGACTGTCGTTATGCGCTGACATTGATTGACTATCACAGTAAGTGGCCTGAAGTTGCTTTCACCGCTTCCGTCACTGCTCAGAATGTTATCGCCTTCTTGTCGTCTGTGTTTAGCAGATATGGCAATCCACGTACTGTCGTGTCGGATAACGGGACTCAATTCACATCTGCTGAGTTTTCTAAATTTTTGAAAGAGAGAGACATTCACCACGTACGTACTTCTTTGTACCACCCAGCTGCGAATGGAGCTGTGGAACGGTTTCATCGCGTGTTGAAAAGCTGCATTCAGTCTGCTGTTCTGGAAGCAAAGCCGTGGAAAGCTACAGTCATGGAATTTCTCCAAGTGTATCGTGCTACACCTCATTCTGCTACGGGGTTATCTCCGTTTGAGTTGCTTCATGGAAGAAAGATGCGAACGCGTCTTAATGTTCTTCCTCCTCCCCTTCCGCAGACGGATGTTCCTGCGCTTCGTCAGCGAGTTTCTTTGAATCAACAGAAAATGAAAGCATACACTGATTCTAAACGTGTAGCTCGCACTCCTGATTTTAAAGTGGGGGATTGGGTGCGTGTGCGCATTCCAACTCATGTTCCGAAAGCACATCCGAAATTTGCTAATCCTCGCCAAATTGTGCGTAAACTGGGGGTGTGTACTTACCTGTTATCCGACGGAAAGAAATGGCATGCTTCTCATCTGGCTCGTTCTGTTTCACCTGTTTCGGAGGCTACTGACACAGATGCTGTGGACTTGTCATTTCAGTTACTTCCTCCTCCTCCAGAGCCTCAAGCTCCTGAAGTTTTTCAAAGGGTTTCTACCCGTGTGAGCCGACCTCCTCGTTGGATGGAAGGTTACGTTACATAGTTACCTTGCATTACGTGACTATAAAGTTTGAGTAATTCATCTTATAATAGATGTTCATATGTATGCTACATTCTAATAATTCTGCTTTATATTTTTCTTAGTCTAATTGCAAGTAATTGTGTTATAACAAAGTGTATACTTGGTACTTTAGTAACTTTGTTATGGGATTTTATTGTTCGTTAAAAACTGTGTAGACAGTTTGCTTTAAGTAAGGGGGGAATATGTTGTGTTCTTCTGTGCATGTTGACCAGTAGGTGGCAGTAGAGGTTGCTGTTATGTGTGTGTATGCGGAGATAGGAGTAGGGTAGTGAGAAGTGTTCCACCTGCGGCTGCATGCGCTGTACTATTCTGCTACTGCATTTGTTTGAATAAAAGTAGACTTTATTTCCGTATGCCTCCTCATTGCTTCCTACTAAGGACATAACAATAATGTACAAGCAGCCGGCTGTTATCACGAAATAAGCCCCTTCAGTGTGAAAGACCCTCCGCTTCGCGTGGGGTTGGGTTATTTCTGCGAAAACAACCGGCTGCCTGTACATTATCCCTTACTTAAACCATCCCAACGTCTTTCTAAATCTACAGAAAGAAAAATATAAAATGTTTATTGAGTCACTTCATACCCAGCACATTCAATGATGAAGAGTTTTAATAGCTTTTCCGTGTTCTCAAAATAGCCGGAGTTTCTGCTGATTACTGTACAAAAGCCCCAAAATACATCCAGCCAGAGGAAAATGATCACTTTTGATTTCATCCCAACAGAATTTAATAGAGGCTCGCAATGACTTCCAGCTAAAGCACTTAAACAAAGAAGACTCACTGCTTACGATATATTTCCAAATCAATATTTCATTAACTGCAAAGAGGCAACATGTTAATATAGAATGAACTTGAAAGGTTGAACTTGCTGTTTTAATACAATGCAGTGTGCAGTAAATAGAAAAAAATAAGTATGCAAATGAAGATATTAATGGACATTACATTATCACCAAACATTATGTTTAAATAAGATTTTACATTAAAGACCGGTTTCAGTTGTATTTAACACAATAGACTGTGCAGAAGTTGAAAGCTCTAAAAATGCGAGGAAACTTTATAACACTTTTAATTCATGCACTTAAGTCTCAAGATAAAAATATCTCTAAATAAATCAACATCAGGCATACACCTTGAAAAGGCCTACAGAAATTGTGTAAAAAAATAAAGTGTTTTTTCACAAACGTAAAGTAGCAATTTTCAACTTTAGTGTGACATTGCAAATCGACATTGAACAAAAACTACAACAAAGTGTTATTTGTGTAATACAATGTGGAAAAAAATAAGCAGTTCATTTGTTTATGAGTTGAAGTTGATGAGAAAACGATTTGCAAGTAGCAACAGTGACACCTAGAGATCGATATGAACAGGACGCTTCTCACAGTCACAATTCTCCTGTCTCATTTTTCTCCAATAAGTGTTTCATCAAACTATGTGCTGGACATAATGCAGATATATTTGCTCTATGTATGGAAATATGAGAAGACATATAATGATGTTAAATTAGTACATAAATTTGACATTAGGCTCTCAGCAGCCAGTACTTCATTAGTAAAAAAATTGCGAAAGTCTATTTAGTCTATAAGTAAACAAACACAGTGGTAGATATGTGTTTTGCATTTATTAATTTAGTTTGTATCCAAAGGGACTTACAAATGAGAAAGCATTTAACATTTCATCCAAAATGTGTGGCTTTGCTTTGACTCTCAAGGGCAAACAATATAAAATAAACAACAGTGTCTTGTAGCATCTGCCACGCATTGTATTAGGAAGCTTAAATCATTTGTTTCTGTGTCTGCTTCAGGCTGATAAATGAAGTTCTCCAGGGTTTGTGAAAAGTGAAGAGCTCATTTTTAATCTGTTTAGTTTTAAGACCTTTAATCTGTCCATTTCAAATTATTCAGACAAACTCAAAGAAGCCTATAGCTTTTAAAATCTTTCAATATGTCATGACTTGACGTGGCCAGGTTTTCTACATTTGATATTGAAATAAGGAAGTTGAAAAATGTAAGTTGATGCTGGACATATCAAAGCTTTTTCAAAATAATAATAAAAAAGCAATAGGCTTTAGCTCACAGAACAGCCGTGATTTGATTTTTGCAGTGAGTGGGAAGACATTTGATGGAGGTCTTTATCACTCAGAATGGAATTTTACGGGATATTATAAATATATATTGTGAGTGCATGATGAGTCATCAATAATTTTGCACTTCTGACCTTTTAGAAGTAAGCATATACAGCAAACTTTACTTTGGCTGGGTTTCCAGCTATACTCAGAGAAATGTGGAGATAACTGATCCACTGATCCTTAATGCCGTGTGCTGATCAGTGGGAGTTAAGGAGGAGATCAGAACTCTAACCTTAAATTGAGGGCACCTGTAGTTGAAATTGGGGCCAGAAGATGCTTTTTTATCAGAGAGCACACTGCAGGGCTTCAGTCTTACAAGAGCTATCAAACAATGGAGAAATTAGAGACATCACAGACAGGCTTACGAATGCTGAGATCTTCCTGCTACACTGATCCAGGTTTGACTTTCTGTAGTGATGGCTGTGATTTTAATGGATTAAAGTGAAGAAGGCGGACACAAGATCAGTGTAGAAGGGTACCTGGAGCATCAAGACCAAAAGTTTCAGTTGGTGGAAATTGAACAACATTCATAGAAAATAATGGGCTGTATTGGGTTATTGACAAATACCGCATAATCAATTCCTTTACTTACTTTTTTTCTAGGCCTGTTTATGCGTCACATAAAATTTGTTGATATTGATGTAATTTTGTATGTATTACATAACTACAAATGAAATAAATGTGCAAAAAATATGCACTTTCTATAGTAAAACTGTTTTCGTAATCGAACTCAAGGAGACAATTTTTCTAATTATGTGTCATTTATTCCCCCTCATGTCATTATAAACCTGTGTGACTTTATTTTTTCTGCAGTACACAAAAGAAGATATTTTGAAGAATGTTGGTAACCAAACAACACTGGCCCCCATTTCTCAAAATATCTTATCATATAAGATACAGGTTTGAACCACATGAGGGGGAATAAATGATGACCAAATCCTTATTTCTTGGGTGAAGATCAATTTCTGTCAAACTGTAAGATAAAACACCCATTTCCGACAACAGCTGCAGAAGTTTATTTGCTTGGATGTCAAAATGCCTAGACCTCATTGTTACAAAAAGGGGGAAATTACCCTTTTACGATCCGATTCTAACCCTGTCTGGATGCTGTTTACCAGGTCTGGGTTGATAGATGGAGGCGACACTCAAGGCGACACCATTCGCTCAAATTATAAGCCATTAAACAGAGCTGCTTCAATTTCACCATCCTAATTTAATGAGGGGAACTAATGAAAGTGCAAAATAGACCCGAGGACCCTGTGTGCTTCAGATAGCACAACCGGAGCTAGAAGGGTTTTCGGGTAATTTGGCGTCTAACATTTTGGTTGAAATAAATCCATTTTCTATAAATAAAATATTTATTACGCTCTTCACCGTGCAGATGACACATTTTATGTTCAAATTAACGCCGGAATTCTTTTATATAAAAGACAATTGAATTCCGAAATTCACCAGAGCTGCATGGACTTCTTGAAAAGAGTACCCCATATGGTGCATTCACACTTGTTTTGGGAATCTACCAAAGAAAACAATATATAGAGAACTAAAATTAAACAGAAAAAAAACAAGGATCTTACTAAGTGAACAGTATAATATCATAAATGTGTTATACGCCAGTGAGAGAAAATGTCAGAAAGAAATGTCACTCACAGGTCAGGCATCAAGGTCTACACTAAAAGTGCACATTAGCTCCGAATATTGTAGCTCTATATGACATTGACTAATAATTCAATTAGCAGACATTTTTATTTGAAGCTGTAACAGCCTGGAAACGAAATGAAGAACCGTGCTTGGGATCATTTTTTATTCCTTCATTATTATTTACACAAACGTTTTACATAAACAAATAAAAGGTCATTTTAAACTACAGCGAGTAAATAACCGTTCTGTTCTTCAGCTCCTCCACATAGTCTTTGGCCTGGTCGAATCCCGTCTTCTGTTCCACTTTGGGTGGCACCCCCTCAACAAGCTTCACAAAATAATGGCAGTTTACTTTGTCCATGATGCCAAACATTCCACGTCCATGATAACGAATGCGCTTCAGATACTTTCCCTTGCCCGAGAACGAGTCAGCTGTTGGGATCAGACCACAGAAAATATAATTTAATATGAATTTAAAGAGCCAATATTTCTCAAATGACATCAAATTTGAAAAAATATTTGTCAAAAAAGTCTAATTGACTATTAACATAAAAGATTAAAATGAAAGCCAAAAAATACCCAAATATACCTAAAATAATAAAACGCTATTAATTAGTAAAACTGCTTCAACTTTTATGTATCTATATAGCACATTTAAAAACAAACTTACATTTTTAAAAGAAAAAAACATTGGAGAATATACACAGATTTTAGCACAAATCCAGTAGGGACAATAAGACATAAAAACAGGGGAATAAAATACATGTAAACTTAGCAATACCATTATAGAACTGTTTCTCGTAGTAAAACACAAATGAAAAAACACCAATGAGGCATGAATCTTGTAATGAAAGTTAGCCATGCAGTATCTAAACACCTACCAAGATACAGATTGGATTTGTATTCCACATTGTGATTCTTGACAGCCATTTCCTGGGCTTCCAAAATAACCTTTAACACAACACATGTACCGTAAGTCCTAAGATCATGTGTCAATTCTTTTTAGGCATTCTCAAGTTCAACAAATTGAAGCCACTGTTAGTATTTTACCTCTTTGATTATTTTAGCTCCTTTCTTGTCACTGAATTCCAGCTGAGCGAGTGCCTGGTCAATGGTCATACCTTTGATCTATCAAACAGATATTGACATTAACACTTTTGACAGATGGTTTTAGGCAAAGCGACTTACATACAGTGCATTCAAGGTACACATTTTATCAGCATATGTGTTCCCTGGGATTCGAGCCCCTGACCTTTGCACTTTTAATGCAATACTCAAAAAATCTAACTACAGGGAAGCATTCGTTTTCAAAATAAACTGAACCACTAAAACAATGCAATCACTGTTATATATATATATATATATTAGGGCTGTCAACATTAACGCGTTAACGCATGCGATTATTTTTTTCAAATTAATGCGTGAAAAATATTTAACGCAATTAACGCAGCATCCGTTTGTTTTGACATTCTTTGTCTAGCGTTACATTATGTAATCACGATGTTATTCGTGTACAGGCTTTTAAACCACTTAAGCGCGATTTTAAACAGTTGCTTTGACGCGTTCAATGAAGATAGACAGCTTCTAAACTGTGGGACGCGGCAAAGCGCAACGCGAGGTCCAGTCTGGTGTAAACAGTCATGGCCTGAAGGCTGCGTCGGGGAATCTCTGTCAGACAGCGCATCCGTGTTAAGTTCTCTTTCGTGCTTGAATGGATAAAACCATACAAGATTATGTCAGAAAGCCCGTTTTGTCTAGAATTTTCTTAAGCAAGACTTAAATGAAAAAATCTTAAATGAAAGCAAAGAGTTGTGAAAATGGGAGTGCGGTGACGGTCAGATCTGCGTACTGAGACAGCTCTTAAAGGGGCCACGTTCTTAAACGTGCTGCTGTGACTCCTGTCACTAATGTTAATCAAAGAACAAAATAAAAGAAGAAATCAATGTGATTATGTAGCTTAAATGAGAATTCTTCTGCATTTAATTGATAATTTAGCATTAAAGACTGTAAAGTGTTTGAGAACTTCTCAATTTCTGTATATTTCATGATAGCTCTCAATTATATTGTTGAATGGCTATAATTAATGTTAAAATAATCAATTTAATAGAGACATCAGTTACAGTACTAATATCAAAATGTTTTCTTTCATTCATAAAATGACGCTGTTAAAGAAATATGTTGTTTCTACATCAATTTGAAGATTAAATGTGAAATTATTCAAATGTAAAAGTATATTTTAAAATATTATTGTTAGTGTGATTAATCGTGATTAATCACAGAAAATGTGTGATTAATCCGATTAATTTTTTTAATCGATTGACAGCACTATTTATATATTCACTCACCTAAAGGATTATTAGGAACACCATACTAATACGGTGTTTGACCCCCTTTCGCCTTCAGAACTGCCTTAATTCTACGTGGCATTGATTCAACAAGGTGCTGAAAGCATTCTTTAGAAATGTTGGCCCATATTGATAGGATAGCATCTTGCAGTTGATGGAGATTTGTGGGATGCACATCCAGGGCACGAAGCTCCCGTTCCACCACATCCCAAAGATGTTCTATCGGGTTGAGATCTGGTGACTGTGGGGGCCATTCTAGTACAGTGAACTCATTGTCATGTTCAAGAAACCAATTTGAAATGATTCGAGCTTTGTGACATGGTGCATTATCCTGCTGGAAGTAGCCATTAGAGGATGGGTACATGGTGGTCATAAAGGGATGGACATGGTCAGAAACAATGCTCAGGTAGGCCGTGGCATTTAAACGATGCCCAATTGGCACTAAGGGGCCTAAAGTGTGCCAAGAAAACATCCCCCACACCATTACACCACCACCACCAGCCTGCACAGTGGTAACAAGGCATGATGGATCCATGTTCTCATTCTGTTTACGCCAAATTCTGACTCTACCATTTGAATGTCTCAACAGAAATCGAGACTCATCAGACCAGGCAACATTTTTCCAGTCTTCAACTGTCCAATTTTGGTGAGCTCGTGCAAATTGTAGCCTCTTTTTCCTATTTGTAGTGGAGATGAGTGGTACCCGGTGGGGTCTTCTGCTGTTGTAGCCCATCTGCCTCAAGGTTGTGCGTGTTGTGGCTTCACAAATGCTTTGCTGCATACCTCGGTTGTAACGAGTGGTTATTTCAGTCAAAGTTGCTCTTCTATCAGCTTGAATCAGTCGGCCCATTCTCCTCTGACCTCTAGCATCAACAAGGCATTTTCGCCCACAGGACTGCCGCATACTGGATGTTTTTCCCTTTTTACACCATTTTTGTAAACCCTAGAAATGGTTGTGCGTGAAAATCCCAGTAACTGAGCAGATTGTGAAATACTCAGACCGGCCCGTCTGGCACCAACAACCATGCCACGCTCAAAATTGCTTAAATCACCTTTCTTTCCCATTCTGACATTCAGTTTGGAGTTCAGGAGATTGTCTTGACCAGGACCACACCCCTAAATGCATTGAAGCAACTGCCATGTGATTGGTTGATTAGATAATTGCATTAATGAGAAATTGAACAGGTGTTCCTAATAATCCTTTAGGTGAGTGTATATATACACACACACGCACACACAATTTTTTGTCGTTTTCGTATACTGTTATACTTTGTATTAAGACATTCAAAAACTATGTGAGCAGGTTTAAAATATGCTGAGACGAAATAAAGAACACAAACATGATGGACAAATACCCAAGTAGTAGTAAAACAAAACAGCCGCTTCAGTTTAACAATGCAAATGAAGCACAGGTTTTACAAAAAATGGTGTGAAAAGGGAAAAACATCCAGTATGCGGCAGTCCTGTGGGCGAAAATGCCTTGTTGATGCTAGAGGTCAGAGGAGAATGGGCCGACTGATTCAAGCTGATAGAAGAGCAACTTTGACTGAAATAACCACTCGTTACAACCGAGGTATGCAGCAAAGCATTTGTGAAGCCACAACACGCACAACCTTGAGGCAGATGGGCTACAACAGCAGAAGACCCCACCGGGTACCACTCATCTCCACTACAAATAGGAAAAAGAGGCTACAATTTGCACGAGCTCACCAAAATTGGACAGTTGAAGACTGGAAAAATGTTGCCTGGTCTGATGAGTCTCGATTTCTGTTGAGACATTCAAATGGTAGAGTCAGAATTTGGCGTAAACAGAATGAGAACATGGATCCATCATGCCTTGTTACCACTGTGCAGGCTGGTGGTGGTGGTGTAATGGTGTGGGGGATGTTTTCTTGGCACACTTTAGGCCCCTTAGTGCCAATTGGGCATCGTTTAAATGCCACGGCCTACCTGAGCATTGTTTCTGACCATGTCCATCCCTTTATGACCACCATGTACCCATCCTCTAATGGCTACTTCCAGCAGGATAATGCACCATGTCACAAAGCTCGAATCATTTCAAATTGGTTTCTTGAACATGACAATGAGTTCACTGTACTAGAATGGCCCCCACAGTCACCAGATCTCAACCCGATAGAACATCTTTGGGATGTGGTGGAACGGGAGCTTCGTGCCCTGGATGTGCATCCCACAAATCTCCATCAACTGCAAGATGCTATCCTATCAATATGGGCCAACATTTCTAAAGAATGCTTTCAGCACCTTGTTGAATCAATGCCACGTAGAATTAAGGCAGTTCTGAAGGCGAAAGGGGGTCAAACACCGTATTAGTATGGTGTTCCTAATAATCCTTTAGGTGAGTGTATATATATATATATAGCGGGATAAAAATAAAGCACACTTGTACTTAAAGTAGATTCATCCATGTTACAGATAAAGTCTTCTTTGAATAAGTGGCAGTCACTGCATGCAAAACTCAATTTACCAGCTTAGCCAGGTACCACATCTTGTCTTTACTGTATTTAATTTGACGTCTGCTGTGATAAATCTCCTGTTAGGGCAAACAATAAGAACGCACAAGCATATTTCAGTCTTATGGAGAAAGGAACAGGTGAATCATGTGTAAATGAAATGGCTCACTAACAGCTGGTCTCCGTGGCTCGTCTTTCTGTTGTGGTGGATGTACAATGCGATTGTACCTCTCCCAGTGTTTGCTGTTCAACTGTGTGCTTGTGTGAAGACAAGACACTTGAGACGAAGCACCAAGCAACCTGAAAAGAGCATGACAGATTGCAAAAATATAAATATTCCTTTATTGATGTACGTGTATTATATACAAAACGTAATGCATTTTATGCGCATCTTTATTGCATTGTAATAAAATACCTTACGGAAGCTGCACGAGCACCTAGCGATCTAAACCGTATTTTACGTCTGATGTGTGGCATTAATGTGTATAAATGATGTATTCATTGGTGACTAGGTTTTAAGACACAGCCATACAGGTTACGTTACGTTACTGACTGCCGTCCGTGTCCTTACTGCACAACACCTACTTGCATTTTTCTTACCTAGAGTTTATTTGTCCACAAAGCCGTTTGAACGCGGATAAACCTGCGAATTTGGTTCATATGGTTACTAACAGCAGTGATTTACATCTATTACGATGAATAAAGCAATTGTATGTTTAGATTGACTTACCAGCCCATGTCACCGCGGAGGCTGCCATGTTGAATATGTTACGACACTGCGATTTACGGCAAACGTTTCAAATAGGAACCGTTGAAAGACTTTATAATATTTGTTTCGCTCATTGTTGTTGGTAGCATCGTTATAAATGTAAATAAAAAAATATTCGAATTATTTTTTTGTACGCTGATATATATTTCTCCTATGTTCATTTGAGTGTCTCCATGGTTACACGGTCCCTCCCTCCTGTGCCGTATCATTTTTGCGGCAGTCCATTTTTGGCAGCCGGAGTGTTTTCAGCAGCATGGGTGCATGTGAGAAGAAACTGACCCCAGTTTGAACTTCTTTTACTTTGCCTTTGACGCGGTGATCATATTTTTATTACAATGCATGAAAGACTTCTGCCGGCTTCACCGAACTGGTACTGTTCACGCTGCAGCGATGTCAATGTCAACGGAGTATTGGGGTTTGGAGCAAAGAACGTCATTCACCTGGTTAAAGTGAATGCCACATCTCCAGCAGTCATAGGTAAGGCATAACATCATATCATAATCTCTTTTCGTAGTTTCTCAAGGTCTGATCAGATCGTCTTTCCGCAGGTGAGCTCATCGGACACACTGAAAGAGTTTCTGGTTTTGCTTTTTGTCACTACGATGGACAAGAAAACATTTGTGCCAGCACTTCAGATGATAAGGTTGTTAAAATCTGGGATGCTGAACAGAGAGTTCTGGTCACTGAGCACAATATGCATCAGGTAAGTGAATTTTTTTAGTCGTGATTTACTTTAGCTATTGTAATAAATTGATATAAAAACATTACTTAAGGATTAGTTATATCATTATAATTATCATCCCGCTGACCTCTTAAGAATTTTGCCAGGCCAGGAAAAGTATGCCTATGATGCTAAACATTGATTGGTTTATAAAGTTAAACTGTCCTGAAGTAATTTTCACAATTTCAACAAATCATAATCTGGCTTGGTGATATCTCTACATGAAAAGAATGTGCAGCATTTTGCAGAAAACCAAAAACAAACACATTTATCATATTCATCATCATCGCTTATCATATGTGTTTTTGTTTGTTCAGAACACCATCTCTGCAGTCCACTGGTCTCCGGTGCAGAAACATCTGGTGGTGACAGGAGATGAGAAAGGAGTTGTGGTGTGTTATCGGTACAGCAGTAACGACACCCAGAGCTTCTTCCCTGAACCTCGAACCATCTTCTGCTTATCCTGCTCTCCACATGAGGAAAACTACATTGCAGTGGGGTAAAAGCTCATTATATTATCGCTTGATGCAGGATATCATCAGCTTCTTCATTAAGGTCTTGACAGTGGAATCTGTCTGGTGTTCTGTGTAATCCTGAAGCGATCAAGGTCCATTAGTGCTGCTTAGGAAGCTATTATTATAATCTATTGCTATTACTAACACTATTGACTAGGGATTTGAATGAACCTCTAATGCTTAGTAAACTTTGCCACATGCACTACCGGTCAAAAGTTTTAGATCACTCACTCACTTTTCATTCATATTTTTTCCATATTTTAGAAAAATACAAGAATCGAAACTGTGGAATAACACAAAGGGAACTATGTTGCGACTAAAAAATCTTAATAAAAACTATAAAACTTGTCACCTTTTGCCTATATTTTGCAGAACTGTTCTCTTGGCATTTTCTTAAGCAGCTTCTTCTTGGGGTTACAAGTGATTCTCATCTATTCTGGCTAGGGCTGCAGCTATCGATTATTTTAGTAATCGAGTATTCTACTGATTTTCCATCGATTAATCGGGTATTCGGATAATAGGTACTTTTTCTTTATTAAAAAGCAATACTAAATATACAAGAGAAAATAAGACAGGTCACTTAAAATGAACAACTAATTTGTTTCCTTTTTAGAACAATTAACATATTTATTGCTAAAATTGCATACATTAATATCTGTGAAAACTAAACCCATTTAGTACATTCCATTGCCATATTACATTCAAAATGCAATATAGGCCTAATACAAATGTATAAATAAGAAACATTAATAAAAATAGAAAGAATAATTTCAAAGGTAAACAACTAACTTCAGCTTATGCATGATGCATTTATTTTATCTAAATTAGTTTGTTTATTTTTTACTATTAAATAGTAATATATTTGTCCACATAAAAATACCGAGTTAACCGGACTTTTATTTTGGCATAAAGTCGGAAGACGCTTATTTTTTTAGTGTGTTAGCTTCACTCAGTAAAATGTTCTGAAATAAACTCTCAGAGCAACTCTGGAGATGAAGTTCTTGTGTTCATGTCCTCGTAAAGCGCAGTTCATTCACTCAGACACGATGACGTGTAAATAACATGATTCGGCATCCACTAGTCCGCATCAAGTTTTATTGACTCAATGCAGCCGGAAAACAAGTTTCACTCGCAAAATAGACTAAAACTAAGTAAAATAGCAGTTCACCATTTCAATAAGCTATCACTTATTTATCAGCATGAGACATACGTGCGAGCGTGTGAACAGACTAAAATGCGTGTCGTGAGACTTGTAGCCCTGTAACATGAATAGAGTTTAGCGGGCTGTGCGTCAGTAATAATGGTCCGTGGGGAAACGCAGCGCTCCGTACTGTAGTTAAATGGATTAAACAAAGCTTGTTGCCTCGATGATTTTTTTGTATTCGAATATCTCGAGTTACTCGAGGAATCGTTTCAGCCCTAATTCTGTCCCATTATCATTATTGCCATTATTTTGTCAAAGTCATTATTATTCAGTAAAAGTTCTGTTTGTAATAAAAAAGTTTATATTTGCACATTTAGGCCTATCCCAGAGAGCACGCTCCATCTGGCTTACGTCTTTTTGACGTCTGCATTTACATCCGCAAAACATCTGCAATACATAGTTTGCTCATCTGCAATACGTCTCGGAGACGTCTGTAATACGTCTGCTAAAGATCTGGAGATCTGGAAAACATCTGCTGTGTAAAAACATCTGCTAAACATCTTAGAAAGAGCAGTTTTACATCCATTCTACTTATTGATGTCTATATGACGTCTGACAGCAGACGTCTCCGAGACGTATTGCAGATGAGCAAACTGTCTTGCAGATGTAAGTGCAGACGTCAAATAGACGTAAGCCAGATGGAGTGTGCTATCAGGGATATTATTGTCTGTGAAACTAATTCATTTAAGCATATGCGTTCAGATCAAAACCTTATTAAGGTAATGAGAAACATTTGACTCAAGTTTGACTACATTTTTTTGACTGGTAGTTAGGGCTGTTCAATGATTAATCGTGATTAATCGCATCAAAAATGAAAGTTTATGTTTACATACTATATGTCTGTGCACCTAATTTTCTATTTATAAACGCATACACATGTATATATCTAAGAAAAATATAAAAATGAACAAATGTTTATATATAATTTAAAATATTTATAAATCTAATTATATTTGGGCTGTCAAACGATTAATCGCATCCAGAATAAAGGTTTGTGTTTACATAATATATGTCTGTGTAATGTGCATATTAATTTTGTATTTATAAACATATACACATTTGTATATGCAGTATTTAAGAAAAATGTAAAGTAAATTATACATAAATATATTAGGGCTTTCAAAACGATTAATCGTGATTAATCGCATCCAGAATAATCGTTTATGTTTACATAATATATGTCTGTGCATTTTAATTTTGTATTTACAAACATACACATTTATGTATACATATTTTGGACATTTAGGACATATTTATACATGAATTGTCCTGAAGTCAATCACAGCCCTATTAGCAACCATCAACAGCACAGCAGCCACAAAGCAGGGTGTTAAAACACCATAGCAACACCCTAACAACCGTCCACACGATTCCCTAACATCGTACTTTGTTTTTGTTTGATCTTCCTCCTGTAGCTATAAGGATGGGATGATCGTAGTGATAGATATAAGCAAGAAAGGAGATGTGATCCATCGGCTGAGAGGACATGATGATGAGATTCACGCTCTGGCCTGGTGTCCTCAACCCAGAGAAGAGCCGCTGTATGTACGCTGTACAGAAGAAAACACAGGTGACTTCCCCCGTTTGTTTTAAGATCCACTCATTCAATATCATTGTATGTCCAAATGAAGGGCTATAATTTTCTATCTGCTGGTCTCTTTTCATAGATGGAAGCAACGGGCTGACAGAAGGAGCAGAGGCGGGGTGTTACCTGGCCTCAGGCAGTCGAGATCAGACCGTGCGGATATGGAGCACAGCCAGAGGCAAAGGTGCCGGAAATGCTCAGAGGTTTTAAAGAATATCACAGGATCCAGGAACCATTCAGGTCACCGTGTTTTTGATTTCAGGTGTCATGACCCTAAAGCTTCCCTTCTTGAAGAGGAGAGGAGCTGGAGTTGATCCAACGGTGAAGGAAAGACTCTGGCTGACCGTCCACTGGCCCAAGGGGAGATCATCACAGATTGTGTCTAGCTGTTTCGGGTATGGATGTATAGAAGCTATTGTGCTTTGTTGTGTTGAATTTCAGTGCTCATGTTGTGTGTTTGTGTTCGTGCAGTGGTGAGATTGCCATGTGGGATTTGATGAAGTCGGGCAAGCAGAAGTGGACTCTTTTGGGAAGTTCATCGGACGGACAGAATCACGGACGCATCGTCTTTAATATGAGCTCTTGTAGTTTGGGGGAGAGGGAACTTCTGCTCAGTACCTCGATGGACAGAGAGGTGAGACTTTTCTCTATACTAACAGTACTTTGTCCTATTCATTTTTTTGTGCCTCTTTTTTCAGTGAAACACAAAAGAAGATATTTTGAGAAGTGTCTCAGTGGTTTTGTGTCCATACAATGGAAGTCAATTGGGGGCCGGTGTTGTTCGGTTACCAACATTCTTCAGAATATCTTCTTTTGTGTTCTGAGTGTTGCATGAGCTTGAGTAAGAATTTTCAGTTTCGGGGTGAATCTTCCCTTTAACATTTGATGGTTCGTTTCAGATTAAATGTTGGGATCTGGCGTCTCTGGAGTGTTGCTGGACGTTGCCTACTCTAGGAGGGTTTGTGTACTGTCTCAGTTTCTCTCCGGTGGCCACCGGCTGTCTGGCTCTGGGTGTCGGGGACAGCATGATCCGGGTGTGGAACACCCTCTCTATTCAGAACAAGTATGACATCAGGACTTTCTGGCAAGGGATCAAGTCAAAAGTGACAGCTGTGAGTCTTCTAATACTGTAAATTACTTGAAATTCAAGATCATTGTGTTTTTTAAAGAATATAAATGTCGTTTTTTAGTGCTGACAAATCAATTAATTGCCATTAATTGATTCCAAAATCATTTGCCGTTATATACAGTAATATATACTGTATATGTGTGGTGTATATATTTATATGTATATATTTAAGAAATATGTATAATTAGGGATGTAACGATTCACCGTGAGCCGGTTGAAAATCGGTTATAATGAGTGACGATTCAATTCGGTTGAGGCTTGAACTGAATCGCAATACATTCTTTGAACAGCAGGGGCCGCTATTTTCACTGCAAACCTAAACGTGGATGCTGATATTTCTTAAATGCAAAAAAATCCAAGAAAAGCACAGACAGTATTAGTTTGTTTATATTAAAGAGACTTTTTCTATTATTAATTTGTTATAAAATCGCAGTTTACTTTTGTTATTTGAAATAAAACATTATTTTATTATGCAAAGAAACGTGAAGCATTTAAGAAATAATGCAAGGGAAGTGGTTCATTTCTAACTTGTTTCAACTCATTTTTTAAAAATAAATCGTGAGTAAATCGTGAATAAATCGCATCGTGAGATCAGAATCGTGAATCGCATCGCATCGTGAGCTGAGTGAATCGTTACATCCCTATGTATAATATATATTTATATTAATATACGTAATGTAAATTATAATTACATATTAATTGTATATATTTATGTAAATGTTTTTATGCATTTATATATACATATAAATATACATGCCACACATATATATTATATAAACAAACATTTGTTTTGAAAACGCTTAATCGCGATTAATCGATTTAATGGCACTATTTTTAATTTTTTTTCTCAGTTGGCATGGCATCCATTAAAAGAGGGCTCGCTAGCTTTTGGTACGGATGATGGTAAAGTTGGGATCTATGAGGTTTACTCTAACAAGTAAGACTGCTGTATTGTTTTTGTCATTTTAGAAGTTTTTGTGTTTGTATTCGTGCACATAAATAGTGACATGTAAAGAAAAAACTGTATATATTTATAATTATATCATATTTGGTCCACTAAATAGTATGGATGCTCTGATGTATCGGCCACCGATATTGGATTAACGTAACACCATCGGCAATAGCATGAAAAAGGCAGATACCGATGGTTTATTAATTAACTGCATGTAGGCAATGAGTTGGATGTCTGAATAATCCTACGTTTTTTCTCTGAGCAAAAGAATTAAATAGCAACAGCACAGACTTTATTTAAGTTTATTAAAGAAATGTTCAATTTTAAGTCCAATATTAATTTGACTTAACATCAGTAATGTTGTTAATAAAATAAATATTGGATGGCAAAAATCACCATTGAAGATTTTCATGTTGTCTTATTGTTTTTTATCTTTACTTGTGCCTCTCTTAAAATGGATCCAATTCATGTTCAGTCAAATTAATTTAATGTAGAAAAAACTAGCTAGTATTTTAAAGTACTATGCAATTCACCAACATCGGAATCGGACGGTCGGTTAAAATCGGTATTGGTCATAAAAAATCCCTACTAAATAGTGACTTGGTCTAGCTGTTAGTGCACATCCTCCTGACATGTTGAACTTTGACGCTCATATATTGCTCAGACTTGAGTTTGCAGACTATCTTTCTCTTCCCCTCAAAAAAAGGAAAATAATAAAATATATATCTAAAAGAAGATAACTTTAATATTCATTTTGCACACAGACCACCTCAAATCTCAAGCACCTACCACCGCCGAACCGTCTATACCCTGTCGTGGGGTCCTCCTGTGCCGCCCGTGTCTTTCGGTAAGTCTCTTCACCAGACACACTCATGACCCAGTAAACGCTGAACTCAGAGTGACACCGTGAGCGATCCGTCAGCAATAAGTGATGCTCGGCTCATCTTTAACACGCTCGGTAATTGAGCGAGCGTGGACTGAATGCCGGCGCTCCCTCCGCACAGTTTGTTGGGTAATCAAAAAATGAAAACTTAATTTCGCCCGTCTGCTGACAAATGACACGTTTATCGCCATATCCATCTCTGGGCCGCGGGGGTGTGAAGGTAATTGCTTTTGTTTGAGAGCTGCTGATGGGAGACGGTGGCTGGGGATGATGTGATTTGTTTACATTCTATCGGCGGTGTGTTTCCTCGACTCATCTCCCTCAGGATATCCTGCTTAGATCCAGCTGGGATTCATTTTAATATGTTGGATCGTCTTTGGGTTTCTAAAGCAAACTTTAGGCTTTAATAGTGAAACGAGGAAGCTTTTGTAATATAGATTTAACTAGTTTTTAATTTGTTTATTACAGTACTTTCAGCAGCTAAATGATAAAAATTTTCCACAAGACAAAATTGCGAATTGACTCCAATTGTCCTGATCAAAACTTTACACCTGGTTTGTAATGTATCATGTTGTCTTCCTGAGCATCATCATAGATATTTGTGTGTGTGTGACTCAGGAGGTTCAGAAGATAAGCCGTCCTACAGTTTGTACAGTTGTGCCGGGGAGGGCGTCATCTTTCAGCATAACCCCTGGAAACTCTCAGGAGAGGCCAGTAACATTGACAAGCTCATCCGCGACACCAACAACATCAAAGTAAGTCAAGAAATCACTCTTTCTAATCTTATAGAACAGTGAAATAGTGATGAAAATGTTATTTGGTTTTGTTAAAGCACAAGATGGCCCCGCACACAGATCTCAGCTGGAAGCCGGATGGCAGCGTTCTGGCCATCGGAAATGAAGACGGGTAAGAATCTTAAGCAGAACTTTCATTTCCACTTTTTATTAGATGTCATTCTTATAGACGGTTTCAAAGTGACAACATAATCAAGCGGTAAACATTCACAAACAATCGAGTGCCTGTGTAGATTGTTTCTGATAACAACCAAAAGAATCCGAGAAGAACCGTTATTTGGCTAAACGTCTTGCCAATATTTTGAATTTAGACTGCGATACCAAGCTCAACCGCTAGATGTCAATGTACCATACGGTTTCTTTTCTCTTCTTTGAAGATATGGTGACCCATACCCGAAATGTGACCTCTGCATTTAACCCATCCAGAGAGTAGTGAACACACGCACAGCAAGTGGTGAACACACGTACACCCGGAGCAGTGGGCAGCTATCACTGCAGCGCCCGGGGAGCAAGTAGGGCTAAGGTGCCTTGCTCAAGGGCAGACCCGCCGGCCCTGGGAATCGAACCGGCACTCTCTAACCATTAGGCCACGACATGTATGTACAATTAATGTAAAACAACAATAATGTAAAAAAATACCTATATAAATAAACATATAATATTCTGTTTACATTGGTGTGGCTGGTTAAGTGAATGACGTGCTCCACACACCCATAGCAGTGGGTGGCGGTACTGCACCAAGTTGGTATGCCAACCACCAATAATATAAGAGAAGGCGGCGGCTTCCCCATGCACTCACTAGACAGTGGGGCTGTCAAAATGGCTGAAAAGCTAAATTCGAAATTCTTTCTGAAATATTAGCAAAATTCGAATTATATTTGAATTCTAAAGGCAACACAATGTTAGAAGAAAAAATGTACTGTATTGTCTGCTACGCTCACAAGAGGGCGCAAGCGAGCGCAATAAGCAAATATAAACCAAATCAAGCACCGCATCTTTTATTGAAATGAAATGAAATGACATTGACTTTTTAAAGTGCATAATTTTTCAAACAAAAGTGCATAAAACTGTGTAAGTGCATCAGTAACCTGAGAAAACACGCTTCAACAGAATGTTTGTACTACATGAACACAAAATAGCAAAGCAAACTGCCATTCAGAAACAATCCGTTACCCTGGACTGCTTTAATGCTGGCCCCTCGTCATGACACTCTCGAGAAAACTCCTCGGGATGACACGATGACACGATTGCATGTGTGTTCTCAAGTTAGATGTTGTGGAGTGATAAAGCAGCGGTTTCTTACACAACTTACAAATTACATTGGTTTTGTCAATGATATTACCTTTGACACTCCAGAAACCAAAGAAACGCCACACAGCACTTTTAAGATGTTTTGGCGTAAGCAAGATTCTCTCCGACTCGGAGTCCTCGCTCTCTTTTTCAGCACTGGTCAAAATTTTACATGATAGGTTAAAATGACATATATAGACAATTTGATTGCGTCAAAATAATCCGAAACAACAACAAAAAGTGAAGGTCTGTCTTATTGTTTGGTCATTTTTATAACTATCCATCGTTCTAAGTTTTTTATTGGTTGGAATATTTTATATTTTAATGGGTTGAAATTGTGAGTATAGGAGCATTCAGTTAATGTTATGGGCAATGGGACACCTTGAAATAAAAAGTTGAGAGACGCTGGTTTGAAAGAAAAACATGAAATGAAGATTGCATATCATTTTTGGAATAAGACTAACTGAATACAACTACACTGCGTTCCAAATTATTATGCAAATTGGATTTAAGTGTCGTAAACATTTAATTTTATATTGTTCAATTAAACTTATGGATGGTATTGTGTCTCAGTGCTCTTTGGATCACTGAAATCAATCTCAGACACCTGTGATAAGTAGTTTGCCAGGTGAGCCCAATTAAAGGAAAACTACTTAAGAAGGACGTTCCACATTATTAAGCAGGCCACAGGTTTCAAGCAATATGGGAAAGAAAAAGGATCTGTCTGCTGCCGAAAAGCGTCAAATAGTGCAATGTCTTGGACAAGGTATGAAAACATTAGATATTTCACGAAAACTTAAGCGAGATCATCGTACTGTGAAGAGATTTGTGGCTGATTCAGAGCACAGAAGGGTTCGTGCAGATAAAGGCAGAATGAGGAAGGTTTCTTCCAGACAAATTCATCGGATTAAGAGAGCAGCTGCAAAAATGCCATTGCAAAGCAGCAAACAGGTATTTGAAGCTGCTGGTGCCTCGGGAGTCCCGAAAACCTCAAGGTGTAGGATCCTCCAGATGCTTGCAGTTGTGCATAAACCTACTATTCGGCCACCCCTAACCAATGCTCACAAGCAGAAACGGTTGCAGTGGGCCCACACATACATGAAGACTAATTTTCAAACAGTCTTGTTTACTGATGAGTGCCGTGCAACCCTGGATGGTCCAGATGGATGGAGTAGTGGATGGTTGGTGGATGGCCACCATGTCCCAACAAGGCTGCGACGTCAGCAAGGAGGTGGCGGAGTCATGTTTTGGGCTGGAATCATGGGGAGACAGCTGGTGGGCCCCTTTAGGGTCCCTGAAGGTGTGAAAATGAACTCTGCAAGGTATGTAGAGTTTCTGACTGAGCACTTTCTTCCATGGTACAAAAAGAAGAACCATGCCTTCCGTAGCAAAATCATCTTCATGCATGACAATGCACCATCTCATGCTGCAAAGAATACCTCTGTGTCATTGGCTGCTATGGGCATAAAAGGAGAGAAACTCATGGTGTGGCCACCATCCTCCCCTGACCTCAACCCTATTGAGAACCTTTGGAGCATCCTCAAGCGAAAGATCTATGATGGTGGGAGGCAGTTAGCATCAAAACAGCAGCTCTGGGAGGCTATTCTGACATCCTGCAAAGAAATTCAATCAGAAACTATCCAAAAACTCACAAGTTCAATGGATGCAAGAATTGTGAAGGTGATATCAAAGAAGGGGTCCTATGTTAACATGTAACTTGCCCTGTTAGGATGTTTTTGATTGAAATAGCTTTTGATTTCAGTAAATATGACCTCCTAATGCTGCAAATTCAACAAATGACCATTTTCAGTTTTTTACAACCTATGAAATGTTTTCAAACTCTGTTGTGCATAATAATTTGGAACAGTGCATTTTGAGTTTTTCATTTTTTAAATAAATACTGTTGTCAGTGGGAGGTTTGTTCAATAAAATTCCAAATGTACCCTAACTGTTGATTACTTGAAAATTATACTGACTGTCATTTGCATCGACAAATTAGGAAAACCAGAGAAAGATATCATTTGCATAATAATTTGGAACCCAGTGTACATTTTGCATGACAATCGCACAAACAGCAGACATGTATTGAATCATATTTTATGTTTGGTTTTTATGTAGGAAAAGTGTCAAATGTGATTACATCAAAGATTATTATCAGATCCTTTGTTGTATTGTTATCGGTAGGGCTGTCACGATTATGAAATTTGGCTGACGATTAATTGTCTAATAAATCATTGCGATTATGACAATTAATTGTCTGTTTTAGAGCTTTGACTTTTAATTCTCATACATTTTTTATTCAGCTTTGAAATGACCATATTGTTCTGAATATAAAGACTATGTAAATTGGGTCATCATACTTAAGGTTTAGGCTTTTACCTGTCAATAATACATCCGCCAAATACTTGTAAATTAAGTAAATTGATCGGGAGTGAATTGAAGCCACCATTAAAATGCTTTAGTTTGTTTTTTTCTCACTTGTAAGACTACAATAAAAGTTTACTTCTATGTTAATGAGATTTTGGTAGACTGGTTTTCACACTGAAATAATATTAAATTGTACTGCAGGTTATTTTTATGGTATATGCTTTAGTTTTTTTTAAAAGTGATTGTGTTGTGGTGGTACATTTTACAAGTATTACCATGCTTTAGTTACAATATATACAATAAAATATGCAGATGCACTACAGCTTCCCCTAGTGTCTTCTATAGAGATGTGCAATAATTGCGATGATCTGAAACCATCGCGATGAGACGATTATTTAATAATCGTGACAGCCCTAGTTATCGGATCATTTTTATACAGATGCTTCTCAGTCTGTTATGAGAGATACCTGTATGTCCGTCACACCATGAGGTTTTTATTTCTTCAGGTCCATAGACGTGTTTAAAGCCCCGACGTTGAAGCTGCTGTGTTCAGTTCAGCAGCATCATAAGATCATTAATGCGTTACGCTGGCACCGTGAGCACTCCGCTCAGTCAGATCTGCAGTACCTGCTCGCCTCCGGCTCAAGTAGCGCCACGGTCTACATTCACGATCTCAGGAGCGCCATAGGTCAGAACCGTCTTTCAATCTCTCATCTGAGAGCTCTCTGAATGCCCTTCTCTCATCAGTGTTCATCTCTTACAGAAACCCCATCAGAGAGTTCAGTACTGGTGACTGAACCCTTCAGGACTCTGTCTGGACACACCAACAAAATCACCGGTCTGGCCTGGAGCCCTCATCACGACGGGCGCCTGGTGACGGTGTGTTACGACGGCACAGCTCAGGCAAGTTTTACATTTCATATTCACATGAATGAAGCTCTGAACACTGTGCCGGTTCAGTTTCTCATCGGCGTGAAGCGTGGGCAGTTAAATTGATGGGATTTTGCGAACAAAGTGGGTCTATAAATATACACACACCACCCTCCACGCTGTTATTGACGGCGACAGATGAGAATGTTTCAATTAGCGCTGGAGCAATGTGGGTTATTTATTTGGCCGACGGCAGTATCTAGAGAGCGGAGCGGCTGATGCATGATACAATCCCGATAGATTCGGACAGTTTATGAATGTTTATTGCCTGATATTGCACTCCAGTAGCAGCAATGTTACTGCTACTCCACCGGGAAGTGTTTAAAGGACTCGCTTTGTTTATGAACAATGTATATATTCGTCCTTTGTTCGCTGTTTAGTGTTTAGTTTGTAATAAATTAGTTAGATTAATGTTAATTTTATATTATATAAATGTTCGGATAATGTTCATTTAATGTTTCTTTGAGGTCCAAGGAAATATCGGTTAGTTTAAAAAATGTTTTAAAGCGATTTTGTGTTAATTTATTTTCATGATAATGTGTTTGTGAACAGGTGTGGGATGTGCTGAAAGAGCAGCCGGTGTGTAACTACAGGGGTCATTCAGGGCGTCTGATGTGTGTGCAGTGGTCTTCAGTTCATCCTGACCTCATCTGGACTGGTGGAGATGATTTCACTTTGCATGAATGGGCCATGTCCAAGCAGGAGCACATCACACCCCCCAAAAGTACATTTACCACTATATCAAACATCAGTTATAGGTTTTAAAAAGGAAATTGATTTAGTAGGAGCTGTGGTGCAGGGGTTAGGTGCTCATGCAGGAGAGGAGGTTCGAGTTATTTACTATAAATGATTATTTAATTGTGTAATATATGATGAAAATATTGTTGAAAAAAACAATACATTTCTAGATTTGATGGCAACAAAAATGTTTTATATTATGCCAAAAACAAACATTTACTTTCTGGTGTAAATTTTCAAAATGAACAGTATTTGCACTGATTTCCTGTTATCTTGAGAATTGTACCTTAAAATGTACTTAAAGTCATTGTTTTTTTTTTTTACAACTATGTTTGTCTTAGGATATTCCACATTTAATTTCCAAATATGTTGGCAAAAAAGCTTATTTTTAGAGATGCACCGATATATATCGACCAATAATCGGTATCAGTCAATAAAAGCATTCTTCACACTATCGGCCGATAGTTTAAAAACAGCCGATGATCAGGGCCGATATTATTATGTCAATCAAAAGAGGGCAAGAATAAATGCAAAAATTTGTGCTCTGTATATAGAAAATGTTAAGAAACATCACCAGGTTGATATTAATAATATATTCAATATTAATAGTCATTATATGAATTAATAACATTTCAAAGGTTAAGAAATATTAATTTAATCTTCAGAATCGGGATCGGCAGAAACACTTTTTTTATTGATCCTTTCATCACCGTTTGTTTTTATATTGGTTTTGTATCATTAAAAAAAAATTTAATAAAAAAAAGAAAAATGACCTCAGATATACCTAGTCATTAAACATTTTTTTTGTTTTTGTTCGAATATTCCACACTGAAATTCCATATTTGTTGGCAAACAAACATCAAACGTATATTTTATTGATCCTTCCGTCAACAGGTAAGAAACGTGTTGAGATGGAAAAAAAGAGGGCACCTCAGAAAAAGGCCAAGAAGAAAAAGAAGGCACCAGGAAAAGGAGGGATGAAGGCGGAGGAGAGCGAATTGCCTTCACGAGAGGAACATAAAAGAGCAGCAGGCAGCGGAGCAGAAGATCAGCAGTCCGAAAATGAGGAGGAGGGAGACGAGAGAGAGAGCGCAGACCGTCCATGCGTCACGGGTAACGGATCAGCTTTCTGTCTTTCATCTCCTCTGTGTGCTTCCAGCGCTGTCTGTGAAATGTCACTCCGGTTCTGTGATGAATGACCTTCATCATTGGGGTCACAGGTTGGTCCGGAGAGAAAGATATGGACATGCGCGGGGCCGAGAGGGTTCAGAACGGAGAAAAGTTCATCCATGCAGTTAAAAGAGAGGTCAAAGAGGAGAAGAGAAGAGAGAAGCCAGGTTGGTGTGTGTCTGGTCTTTGAACTCCTCTGTGGAGTCAATCTAGTTTTCTCAGTTTGAAGTTTCGCAATTTATTTGTAAGAATGTTAGAATAGACATTTAAATGAAATCTCATTGTTACTCATTCACATTTATGTAGATGTTTCTCTTAAGAAGAGAAAGCCGCGCTCCATCCTTCCTCTTAGCACTACGATGGATCACAGACCCAAAGAAGAGCTTCAAAAGGACTGTCTCACACTGGCTGCAGTCAGACATTCACACGGTGAGCGCTGGATATGCATCACTTTAAATTACACTGTCTGCTCAATACATTTCATTCAATAATTTGATTGTCACAATAAACAGATTAACAGATTTATTCAATCGGTTAATAAAAAGTTTGTTCCCAACCACAGTGTACTGTAGTACTACCATTTTTTTTAAATAATAATACCATTCAAGATCCAAACACTTTATTGGCTGTAATTTGGTGAAATTTACTTGTTATTCTCAAAAAAGTTGGGTTATAAACTCTCTATATATTTAGATTGGCATGTACAGCATAAATTCACATAATCTTCACTGTATAGTTGACAAATATACCGTAAATGTGTCCTGTCAGCAGAGGTGGACAGTAACGAAGTAAATTTGCCTGAGTACTGTACTTAAGTACACTTTTTGAGTATCTGTACTTTACTTGAGTATTATTTTTTCTGAGTACTTGCACTTTAACTCCACTACATTTATAAAAAGGTCCAAAAGTAGAAGCGGGGTTTCCTGTGTGCGCAATTTATCTGGCTTGCGATCTGCAGGACCTTTTACTGTTGCCAAGAATTTCAGTTTTTCTAAACTCGCGGTTTTCCGGTGTTGTATCAAAATCCTGCTCCCCGTGAGATTATGACTCCCCTGTTTTCCCCTACAAAGGTTAGGGTTAGGATTAGGTGTAGGGGCGGGATTTAGAGATAGGGACCTATCACAAAGCAGCATCCTAAGTGAATGAACCAATCAGAAGTAGGGGAGTCGTAATCTCACGGGGAGTCGAATTTCGCTACACAACAACGGCAAGCTTTGAATGGCCATTTGGCAGATTTTTTTAACGCAAATCTGGCAACTCTGGGATCTTCCCCGCCAAACTAATGTAAACGTAGGCGCTGCTACACCGTTCATAGCGCTCTAAAAAGACAAATAGAACAATAAAAGAGGAAAAAGGCACATGTTAAAGTGTGGTGTAATCATCTGTGGGTTACGATCAGTCAAAGATCGTAGAAACATTGTCATGAAAATGATCGGCATAACAGCTAAACGGTAAATAAGCATCACATACACCTTGAGCGTGTTAACTTCTGATCTGCTGCTGTATCATTTAAAGCGATTTGGAAAATGAATGATGGTTTTACTGAAGTAACTATAGTTGAAGTATTCCTGTTGAAATAAAAACAATAGAACCCTGCCCAAAATACAACATAAAATGTAATGGATTTAATGGTTATAATGGGAATTGTACTATGGATACTTGTTGTCTACTTGTATGTGATGGATTCTATTGCTGGGATGGTAAATCCTATTGGAATAAACCCCAAACACACTACAAAGAGGATTTAATTTAAAAATCTCATTCTAATTCAAAAATTCATAGTTTTTTTCCAGCAGGGATGGTATTTGCAGTAAAACCACAGTATCCACAAATTTACCATTTTCTATATATAGGAACCATACTCCAATTAAGCTGTTTTTAGTAAAATCACAGCAACTAAAAATACCATAGTTTCATTATACTTGTTATAATTAAATTATGGTAATACAAATGGTAATAAATCCAACAAACACATGGCTTCTACACTTTTCTATTTACAAGAACCTTACTACTCACTGGTAAATTGCTGCTAAAATTGGTAAAGGGAATATACAAAATAAAAGAACACTGCTCATAAATACATATAGGCCTAGGGGGCTAATGAGGATAATTAGGCTAAATGATAATACAGAATTATATCTAAACTAAACATATATATGCTAAACATATAAAACTCTTAAAGGAGTTGCTCACTGAAAAATTTGCCCCCATTGACTTTCCATAGTAGGAATAAAAATTACTATGGAAAGTCAATGGGGGCAAATTTTGAAGTGAACTACTCCTTTAATACCACTGACACTGTGAGTTACTCGGTGTATTCAGTAGGTTGCTTCAGAGGCATAAGGTATACGACAATAAAACAATGCACAACTGACATAAAGGAAATTTACTTTTAATACTTGAGTACTTTTAAAAGCATGTACTTCTGTACTTTTACTTAAGTAAGAATCTGTCTTTACAACTTTTACTTGTAGTGGAGTAATATTTGACCAGTAGTATCTGTACTTTCACTCAAGTAAGGAAGTTGTGTACTTCGTCCACCTCTGCCTGTCAGGGCTCGACATTAACGCTTGTCCGGGACAAGTGAATATGGGCAAGTGAGAGAGAATTTTACTCGCCCGACCGGACAAGTAACTTAAAAAAAAAAAACAGTGCGACATATATGTATAATAATAAGAATATGTGCATTAGACAGAGCTGCATGTTTGTCGTGGTTGTGCTTGTTTGTGTGTGACAATAATCAATGGCGCAGTTGCGCACCGCACTGAGTCCACGCGGACGTAGAATCCTGTTATTTAAATGGAATCTGGCTGTTCTGGGTGTCTGAGTGAATTATGTGCACAGTTTAACATACAACACAAGTGATGGTCGAGGATTTATCTGCGCTGCACTGTATGAGGATATGAACACATGAACTTCATCTCCAGAGTTGCTCTGAGAGCTCATTTAGCTATCTGCAAACAAGACCCGTCAAAATAAAAGTCCTGTTAAATCGAACACTCAGACAAAAAATACTGTAGTGTACTATAGTATTTGCTATTGAAAATTGAAGTGCCCTTGTAGTAAATTGATCAACGCTGTATACTATAGTAAAGTTCAAAAACAATATAGTAAGAACTTTACTGCAGTTTACTATAGTAAATAATATAGTATACTAGAGTAATTTATGTGGACAAATATACCACTATTGTATAGTAAAAAAGGAAAAACACAGAACTTAGAAAAATGAAATCTAAAGGTAATCTAAAAATGATACGGCCCTAATTTATCCATCTGTATGTAACATTAATGTCTTTTGTCAGTTATCTGCCTATTCATGTTGAACTACACTTGTACATTTCTGCCTGTGCTACCAAACTTTAAACCTCTCTAGCACCAGTGCTATGTGCAAAAGAAGTTAACTTACAGCCTTAACACTAATAATAATTACTGCTTGCCTTTGTTTTATAGCAGTCACGGAGAGTAGGTCTATAACTAAATTCAGGCAGCCAAAGCGGACACTAGTTAAAATGCTTAGAAGCAAACTTGACCAATCTAAATCCGAAACAATTATTTTGATTATATTATATTATAATTCAAATGAAATATCATTTTTTAATCTTTGGACAAGTAATTTTTGTACTCGGACAAGTGAATGACAAATTTACTTGTCCGAAGGACAACCACATGACAATACTTAATGTCAAGCCCTGCCTATGTTGTGACAGAAAAAAAAATTAAGTTTAAAGTTTCGCCTTAAGAGGCTCAATGGTTACAAACTTTCTTTGATCGTTACACTAGAATTGTGGGTGTCATTTGTTGGCCAAAAAAGGAGAAAACACAAGATTATAGATTCATTTGACTGATAGTATTGTTCATTTAAACAAGCATTTACGGTAAATGGATATCATGATAATATTCTTTTGTGAATATTCTTTTGGCCACGATAACTGCAAAGTGAAAATCTTGATGCTGTGACAGCCCTAATATAAACGTATTTTTTAAATAATTTCAAATACATTTATTTCATTTCTACTCATGGTTGGTCTATGTCAATTTAAGTGTTATAAGATGATAAAATATCAAATGTTTATGTAAAATGTTTAAAAATATGCTTAAATGTTTAAAAAAAGGAAAAAATACACAATAAAGGATCAAATAGGAGGATTCATAGCCAAGATACTTTAAAAGACACAACACTGAATAAGAAAAAACAATACCCAATAAAATAAAAACAAAAATAAGGATGTAGTGCAGGTAATAAAAGACAAAACACTGAATAAGAAAAAACAATACCCAATAAAACAAATTAAATAATAAGGATGTAGTGCAGGTAATAAAAGACAAAACACTGAATAAGAATTTTGTTATGGGTTATTTTATTTTTGTTTTTATTCCTACATCACGTACATTATTTTCTGTTTTGTGACTTATTCTTTTTTGTTATGGGTTATTTTAAAAAACAAAAATAAGGATGTAGTGCATGTAATAAAAGACAAAACACTGAATAAGAAAAAACAATACCCAATAAAATAAAATAAAAAATAAGGATGTAGTGCAGGTAATAAAAGACAAAACACTGAATAAGAAAAAACAATACCCAATAAAACAAATTAAATAATAAGGATGTAGTGCAGGTAATAAAAGACAAAACACTGAATAAGAATAAACAATACCCAATAAAATAAAAACAAAAATAAGGATGTAGTGCATGTAATAAAAGACAAAACACTGAATAAGAAAAAACAATACCCAATAAAAAAAAATAATAATAAGGATGTAGTGCAGGTAATAAAGCACAAAGATTGCATCAATTCTTTACGAAGTAAACCTTGGGTGTGTCATCTCATGTATAAATAATGAGGAATTTAAATGGTTGTAGTCACAAATGTCATCCTCCTCAGGTCAAGCAGAAATGTGTGTCCCAGGTGCTGGAGATCACATCCAGCTGGGTCTGTTCACGGACAGGGACGCCCTCTACAGGATGTTTCAGGAGGAAGGTGAGTTCATGATCACAATCATCAAATGCTGATCTGGAATCTGTGTTAAACTGACGCTGGTGTTTGTGTAGAGGAGAGTCACGTGGAGGCGGGGCATTATGACTCTGTGATGTATCTCAGGCTGTGGAAGGGAGACCTGATAGGAGCTTTAAACATCGCCACAGAGAAAGGAGAACTGAACGACCATCTTCTCAGTTTAGCTCCTATGGGTAAGACACAAGTGCTATAGTTTACTTGCCATGTGCATTTTTAAAAGATCTAGTTTATCATCTTTACTGGTCAGTCATGTAATATAATGTGTGTGTGTCAGCGGGGTACCAGGTTTGGTCCAGGACTGTAGAGGCGTATGTGAGGCAGCTCTGTCTTCATGAGCAGTTCCTCAAAGCCGCGTCACACCTCATCTCCATCCATAAAATCTACGAGGCCATCAACCTCCTACAGGGCCACCAGTTTTACCGGTTAGAAACATCATCTCGAGTACTCGTGTGCAAGTGTAACACTGTTGCCTGAATAGAAAGTCAAGGTGTTTGTGTGTTAAATCATCAGGGAAGCCATAGCGTTGGCCAAAGCCAGACTTCAGCCAGAAGACCTGGTTCAGAGAGATCTCTACATGAGCTGGGCGGCTGTGTTGGAGAAGGATGGACATTATGTGACTGCCGCCAAATGGTACAGAAACTTCAAACAGAGTTACAGTTCAATGCGCTGTTATAATCGAAACCTATATAAACTGTAAACAAATGTTTTCTTATGCGCTTGACAGTTATCTCGCTGCAGACTCCAGCTTTGATGCCGCTAAAGTGATCGCCAAGAAAGGCGACGTGACATCTTTAAGGACCGCTGCTAATCTGGCGTGGCTGTCGGGAGAAAGCGAGCTGGCACATTCTCTCTCTCTCAGATGTGCCAAAGATTTGATGCTTTCACAGGATTGGCTTGCCACGCAGGAAGTTCTAAAGACACAAGATTCTCTTCTGGTATGTTTTAGACTATCTTTCCGTTTGGTCACTTGATAGATATTCTGTATGTTAACATTAAATGCTTGACCAATTTTTTGCTAAATAGATTTCCAAACAATTTTTATCATTAACTGTAGTAATATATATGTACGTATGAAGAGTTTATTTGCAAAAACAAATTATGGTTTTAGTTAGCTATTTTTTTTTGTTATTACTTTGAGTTATTAAGTGAATGAATGAATAATGTATTGTTACTGTAATGTCAATAACTACTACTAATACTATTTACAAGGAAGAATATGATAATAACAGTACTTTTCTGAAGTTTCTGAGTTAGTAAAACCCATATGAAAAATACTGTAAAATACCATAGTATTTGCTATAGGAAACTGTAGTAAACTTACAAGATACTGTAGTGTTTTTGAACCTTGCTATATTACATACTATAGTTTACTATTTACTACAGCTTATAGTTTTACAATAGTTAAAGGAACAGTGAACACAAAAATGAACATTCGGTCTAGGGCTGTCACGATTATTAAATAATCGTCTCATCGCGATTGTTTGACCTCATCGCGATGGTTTCAGATCATCGCAATTATTGCACATCTCTATAGAAGACACTAGGGGGAGCTGTAGTGCATCTGCATATTGCATATTTTAGTGTATATATGGTTACTAAAGCATGGTAATACTTGTAAAATGTACCACCACAACACAATCACTTAAAAAAAACTAAAACATATACAAATTACCTGCAGTACAATTTAATATTATTTAAGCAAATATCAGTGTGAAAACCAATCTACCAAAATTTCATTAACACACAAGTAAAATTTTATTGTAGTCTTGCAAGTGAGAAAAAAACAGAATAGAAGCTTTTCTATGACTGATAGTATTTTAATGGTGGCTTCAATTCACACCTGATCAATTTACTTCATTTACAAGTATTTGGCGGTTGTATTATTGACAGGTAAAAACCTAAACCTTAAATATATGATGACCCAATTTTTTCCGATGTATTTCCAGTAAAAAAACATAGTCTTGTATTCAGAACAATATGGTCGTTTCAATCGCTGAATCAAAAATGTATGAGAATTAAATGTCAAAGCTCAAAACAGACAATTAATCATCATAATTGCCAAAGCCCTAAAACAGACAATTAATCGTCATAATCGCAATGATTTATTAGACAATTAATCGTCAGTCAAATTTCATAATCGTGACAGCCCTAATTCGGTCATCATTTACTCACCCTCGACTTGTTTCAGACCTGTATACCTTTCTTCGTTCGGATGAACACAGAGCAAGATGTAAAAAAATGTTAGTAACTGACAGTATGTATTTGGGACATCATTGACTACCATAGTAGGAAAAATGACCATGGCAGTCAAAAGTGCCCCAGAACTGTTTGCTTTGCATTCCTCAAAATATCTTCTTTTGTGTTCAACAGAACAAGAAATTGTTTTTTTTATAATTTTTGTCTACTATGGATCTAAATGGTGACAAATTTAATTTTTGGGGGGAGCAATCCCTTTCATACTACAAATTACTATAGTATACTCTAGTCATACTATAGTGTAACTGCAACAATAAACTATAGTATACAGTAATTGTAGTATGCTACAATTTACTAGTTAATTATAGCAAGTGCTTTTTTTAATGTTTGGATATTTAGATACACAAAACATTTAGATACATTTACTTCTCTGCACTGAAACTATATGGTAAGTACAGAAACCAGAGATATAATAGTTTTGTTTCTCAGTTTTATTGTAGTTTTGTGAATGTTTTGAATTGGCATTTATTTTTTAGTTAACATTAATTGGTATAATTTCAGCGATTTTTTTTTAGATTTTTTTAATGTTTTTTCCTAATATATGTTTTTTTATATTCCTATGTGAGTTTTATTTTGATTTCAGTTCAGTTAATAATTTAGTGCTTAATTTCGTTTGTTTATTGAGTTTATTCAGTATATCGTTTAGTTTAAGTTCTTCAAAAAAAACATTTTAGGCCGAAATTTTCTATTAAAGGTCCAGCGTGTAATTCTTTGGAGGATCTATTGACAGAAATGAAATGTAATGTTCATGACTACGTATATGTCCAGAGGCGTATCAAGACCTTATATAATGAAGCGTTTTGTTTTTATCTCTATCTACATACACCACGGGTCCCCTTACAAGGAATTCGCCATGTTGTTTCTACAGTAGCCCTAAACAGACAAACTGCTCTACAGAGCGCGTTTCGTAAATACATTATCTTCTTCGGCAAAGAAGCGAAAACGTGACGACATCTTTATCCTGTGTCAGCCACCGTAGTGCTTCGAAAGGGAGGGGTGGATGCCGCTGAAATTCACTAAATGTTTCAGTAGTTTTAGGAACCTATGATAATAATGTTAAAAGTATGTTAAGCACATGTGTCTCCTGCTGTTTTTCACAGGCTCACAGGTTGCTGTACTGTGTGAATGAGCTCCTCACTCGCAGACTCCCAGATACAGATGTGATCACCTGGTCTCTGGCCTCCTCACACGACTGGTCTGAGTCACGGGATGAGCACTTCCTCTGTACAGCACACACAGTGTGGAAGAGAGAGTTTGGCGTGACAGCTGATGATCTGGTTAAATTAAAAACCCTGCATCAACAACTAAGTGCCATTGAGAATCCTCCCGTCACTGCCAGTGTCCCAATGAAGCAGGTTGGTTAAAATAATGTATAGTTATCTTTATAATATTAGGAAAATATAGTAAATGTTGCTAAAATGCAGTTTAACCAATAATCCGTTCATCTTTCATTTTTTCAGCTCTTATCTTATATCTCATTGGACGTGACGCTGTGCGCGTTGAGTCAGCTGTCGTGTGATTGGCCGTCTGTACAAGAGGAACTGTTGAGAGCTGTGACTCGAGGTTTTGAGGTCGGTCGCTTTACTCTAATGTCTGAGATGAGCCGTCTGCTTCTACCACAAGGTGAGACGTGTAAATATGTGATTTGTGTTATGCCTTTAAATGCAAATAAAGTGAAATAAAAAAACGTAGGTTACGTGTGAATTGTTGCGACTAAATATCAAAACTCAAATGTTTTTTGCAGAGTTGGACTCTGTGGCATTCTATAAAAGGAAACTATGCCCAGCTGATGAGAAAAGCTTGGCGGTTTCTCGAAATATGGAGGCTTTTGTCTGTTATCAGCTCTTGTATAAGAAATGGTGGAGCCACGGTACAACTACATCCACTTTGACCAATGATATGACGAGTAATGGTCACCATTCCATAGAGCAAAAACAACCTGATGATGAAGATCGTAATGGAGAAGCTCAATCTGAGGGCTTCTGGAAGGTTTTACTCTCTGAACCTCACGCTAGTTTTCAAGCCATCCAGAGAGCCGTAGCAGAGATTCAGAGTGAAGTATTGAGCCTGGTTCAGCGACACAACCGGTCTACAGACTCTCATCTGAGCTCAGACACAGCCACAGAAACATCTGGTGTTACTCATCTATCTGAGGAACACGAAGGAGCTAACAGTGAAAAAAGGTCTTGCAGATACTCTTTGTTTTTATTTGATCATTTCTGCAAATGTTGTAAAGAGGTCTAACTGCTCCTTTTTGTCATAAAAATAGCCAATCTTTTGCTACACTGACCGCCCGGGCTGCTGAATACCACAAAGAGCTTGCTGCTGTACCTGAGATGATCAAGGTAATGTTTCCTCAGATTTAACATTCATAAGCAGTTTTTGTTGGCGTCTTACAGGCATACAGTAGTGTTTTTCAAACCAAATGACACAACACATTACACTTAAGTCACAAGAAAATAACAAATACGATTGGCTCATGGAAATTGAAGGAAAAAAACATACTATTTAATGTTTTAAAGGGACAGTTCACCCAAAAATACAAATTCTGTCATCATTTACTTGTTCTCAAGCTGTTCCAAACCTGTGTAAATTTCTTTGTTCTGTTGAAGACAAACGAAGATATTTTGAAGAATGTGGGAAACCCATCAGTTCTGGGGCACCTTTGACTGCCATGGTAGTTTTTCTTACTACTGTGGTAGTCAATAGTGCTTGGTTACAAACATTTTCAAATATCGTTTTTTGAAATAAATGTACAGGTGCTGGTCATATAATTAGAATATCATCAAAAAGTTGATTTATTTCACTAATTCCATTCAAAAAGTGAAACTTGTATATTATATTCATTCATTACACACAGACTGATATATTTCAAATGTTTATTTCTTTTAATTTGATGATTATAACTGACAACTAATGAAAATCCCAAATTCAGTATCTCAGAAAATTAGAATATTACTTAAGACCAATACAAAGAAAGGATTTTTAGAAATCTTGGCCAACTGAAAAGTATGANTTTGTACTGAAAAAAAAAATTGTCTTACTGATTTAACTTGAGTGAATAAACTAATACGTGAAGCGCAATTTCGAAAAAGCACCGATCGGAGTGAAAATTTCTGCTATTTCATGCATTCTGACTTATTGACACTGTTACAAGTGTCGGATTAATGCTAAACATGAGCACAGTGTTGGGGAAGCTACTTTGAAATTGTAGTTAGATAAGATACAAGTTACTCATTAATAAAAGTAGTTAAGTTACTGTTTAGCTACCCATCTGAAAAAGTAGTTAGCTACACTACAAGTTACTATAAAAAAGTAGCTAGCTTCTTTGAAACTACTTTTTCATTTTTTACAATCTCACGTTGACGTTGACGTACAACATAGCATTTCTATGCAAAATACACTCCCTCAGCTTTCGCAAGTTTTTTTAAACCATGGATTACCGTGACGAAAAAGAGGTCAAGAATAATATGAGATTTAAATAATCTCCTCCCATAAAGTTTGTCTAAAGAGGAAACTCCTACAAATGCTATAAGCAATAATAGGTCATTAAGGTCAGTCGCAAAAAAACTGTGTCCACGCCTTTTCAGCGTGAACTATCACTGCGTGTCATTAGTAAATATCGACAGTAGTTCGTTTTTTTACGGCAAAAGAGGCATTTGCACGCCGCAAGCTGTAAATCTGGCCCTAAATCCCTAATGTTTTGTGACGAGTGCAGTTTCTTCAGTTCATATTTTATTCACACTTGTGTCACTCCAAACCCTTATGACTTATATGTAGTTTCTGAGTGATGTAAATATGTTTGTTCCCATGGGTCACGTCTGAATAATCCATTGTGCTCCATTGATTTTCAGGTCCTTATTCATCCGGACATGTTACACGCCAGGGTTGGACGGTTCCATAAAACAGGTTCCCCTCACAGTGAATAAATGAGAAAAGTTGTGGAAAGGCTGAAGTTCTCCACTCCTGATTAGAAAGGACTCGGTCTATAAACACATTTTGCACCAGGAAGCTCATCAGCAGTCGTGTTATGTTATGTCACCTTCGATTCAACAGTTCAACTGGTGCAAATCCACATCAAATAAGTGATTTCATTGCCAGGGAATATCTTTTGAAACTTCACAGCAATGTTGAGTTGATTAAAAATGTGCGTCATTTCATTACAGTTTTGTACGTCAATGTCAGTTTGTAGATCTCCAGTTGGCATTGTGGGCAGCAGATTTGCTCCAACAGGTCCCCAAAGTTTCAATAAAAACAAACTCTGAAATTTAAACATGAAACTGTATTCATTTTTACAAGTGACTCAACGACCGTGACCTTTGAAAGCTGTTGGGACTTAATTCAAGAGTTGATAAATACTAAACACTGTGCACTCACCTTTTCCAGATTCAGATTTCCCAGCAATCCCCAGGTCCAGTTTAATAACATCCAATGGGATTGTTGTGTTATTGTACAGAATATTCAGTGGTGGTGTTTTATACGCTCAGTATCATGGTTTATCAGGGTTTGCTGTATGTATGTTGTGTGCGTTGTTTGTTAATTGCATTGGCTCCTCCTCACACAAGCTTCTAAATAAATTGAAGAGCAATTAGAGCTCATTCATGTGCCAAAGTCTTGTGTGGTGTTTTTGGCTGTGTTGCAATGAAATTCTTTTGCTTTTGTTGCATTCAGACTGAGAATGCTTTGTGCAAGAAGCTTTGCAAGTTGCAGGAAATAGTTGAAGTATAAAAGGTCCATTTACTGTATATTAGAAAACTGTGTACTTGCATTACTTGTATTTCTAGTTGTAAAAACCACTGTAATGCAAAACCGTTGTTGTCGTGGACAGTAAATCTCCTAAAACAGACAGTTTAGATGAACTTTTCTGACACAAACGTTTAGACTACATTACAGGAAACCAATTTCTCAGGACCACCTGCCAGTTTTTTTTTTTAAATGCACTGTTTTCGCACATGCATCTGTCATTAAGACATTCCTACAGCCTTTTAAATACGATACAAGATACTTTTCCCTTTGAACAGACGTGTTTTGGCAGGACTGATAGCCATTACAGAAAGCCTGATGCTGCATTCCTGTCAGTTTTTATCTGATTTTGTTAACCACACGGGGCAGGGAATGTGAAGACTAAGGGGGGTTTGCTCCTCTGCTTGCAAAACATGAAAATTGCATGTTTCACGACTATGTGGCTCTACAGAAAGATCAAGGACTGTGGTTTGGTTGCATGTTCTCATGTAAGAGCAGCAGATGGGGATGATGTGTACAATACAATACAGAATATCATGTAACATTTCTGTAGTTTTTATTTGGCCGTGTTCTGCCATAGAAGTATGCAAGTGAAATTGTTTGTCATGCATGCAGAATAAGTTAAACAGCGTCATTTCTGCGCCACTGGAAGAATGTGTTCTTGTTCAATCTCATTAGATTTTACTGGAAGTATGTGAGAAGACGGCGTGATCACATGTGACTTTGTACTAAAAAGTTTCTCTCAAATGAGTTTGGAAACGATGTCTGGCTGTAGAGAACATTGAGAAAGAACATCCTGACCCAGAGAACAGAAAGCCTACAAACCCAAACCCCAGACAGAGTCCATCACTTACCATCATTATCAAAGAACATTGTCATGTATTAAAGCGTTTCACTGCCACCTGGTGGCCAGTAGAAAAACAACACTTTACTATCGGTTAAAAATACACGAAGACAAGACCTGGACCAAAATAAATTTTCATCTTCAGTTCCTCTCATAGATATCTAGACAAGTTTACTGTTATGAAAATGGAATTAAATAAACCCGTGCTAGCAACTGTATAAAATTAAAGTGCTTTTAAAGGTCCAGTGTGTAATTTTTTGGAGCATCTATTGACAGAAATGCAATATAATATACATAACTATGTCTTCAGGGCTGTATAAAGACCTTACATAATGAAGCGTTATGTTTTTATGACCTTAGAATGAGCTATTTCTAATTCGAAACCTTGCCGCTAGCGCAATTTGAGTACAGTAGCTGCATGCACAGATTCTTAGTATCTTAACGTTTCTTAGTATTTTTTAGATATAGTGTGCTTAAATTTTGTGTAGGGATAATATGTGTAGTTGAAACAACTATAATGCAAATAACGAGAAATTGTTTTACACTGCATAATAAATCATCCTTTGCTCAAAGTTCTTTGTAAATGTTTTGTTTATTAGCTTTATTAGTTTATTATAGCCTTAAAATTGCACAATCCACAGTGTGAAACAAACAATTCATGGGCAATTGAGATCAACATTTGAAGCTCACATTTCAGAATTCATATGTTCTTAAAACAGTAGAAAAAGACAAATACACCATTTGTCAATTGCACAGATGCACATCGCATTACAAATTTCCAGCACTGATATAAAGTATACTGATGGTCCATTATTGAGTTGTAGTCAACATGAATGTTGTACCAACCGTTGTTTGTTATAAATATTAAAAATGGTTTCATCCAAGAATATTAAAGCTCCTAATTAAAGTAACTTTTGTGTGTTTGTTTTTAAAGCCCTCTTGAATGAATTAAAGTTTACTGTGTTTTACCACCTAAAAAATTCTATTTCAAAGACATGTGCATTTTTCTTAAAGTACAACCGGATTAAGTCAAATACTCCATTCATACAAAAAAAACATTTGTGGCAGATATCAGATTTTTTGTGTTTTAGTCGTTTAGAAACTGAAATCTCTGCTTGAGTTCTTCAACCAGCTTCTTTTTCGCTGTTTCCCAGCTGTTCTCCCAACCTTAAATAAAACATTTAATATTACATGCAAATATTTTGAAACTTAAATTTAGTTTTAAAACAGCACTGTAACTAGCTAGCACTATCAGAATGTGATAGTAGTATTTGTTGGGATGTATGTCAGAGCTCACCTGGACTACAGCAGGTGAACTGAACAGAGAATGTCGCTTTTGCTCCGAGGGCTTCTTCAGTGTCTTCAAACACAGGCTGCGCTAGATTCTGCTGTTTAAACCACTCATCTAAACGGTTTCTCAGAGACTGACTGTCTGAGTCTAGAGGTACAGAATGACAGGTGAGATCATACATTTCTTCTTACATTTAAGGTCCACTTATAATGTTAGTGAAGATTAGACAATTTAAAGGAATATTTTACCCTAAAATGAAAGTTAAATGGGTTGAAACAGCATTAACTGTTCCTTTAAGACTCCTAAGTAAATATGGTCACATATTGGTTTCATATTTTGACAGCAATTAAAGTACCTCATATCTAATTATAGAAATAATCCAAATCCAATATACTATATGATATAGAGTAAATTGATATATCTCTGACCTGTCTTCACCCCCAGCAGGCTCAGTATGCGTAAACTGAGATGATTCCGAGCAGCTTTCTTGCTGCTTTTGCATGTGCACTTGACTGTATGATCCGTGAAATTCAGCCGGATGGAGGTCTTCACCAGCGACCCGTCCAGTGAGATCACTGGATCTTTCTGATCAGCCCCCTTTAACATGAAGCTCAGTTGATCCTGCACTTTTTCAGGACTATTCGCTGCAGTTAGTGATGTATAGTCAAATAAAGGTGATAGTGCACCTAGAGCTTTCTTGAGAACAAGTAACTTGGCTTCGCACTCTGAAGGCCCTAAAAAAATATGAGGACACATTGACATGCTGAAGAAATGCAATATGTTTCCAAACCAGTATAGATTAAATAAAACAAATAGTTATACAGTAATAACATACATTTTCACTGTAAAATTGATAAGAGACAACTGTTAACTACTAACCTTGTTCCTCATAGATAACACTGTAAGTTATGTTCTTTAGTGAGCAACAGAATGCCTTTGCAGAACCTTCAACATCTTCCTGAGGAAGGGCGAGAGATTTCTGAGAGAAGTGCTGCTTTACTTGCAAACTGGATGTCTTTTCATCTTGAAAAAGAGATAAACAAAAAGAATCTTAAATTAAGGAGCATAAATGTAATAGATACAACGCTCAATAATACTTTACCCAACACGTTACCTATACTAGCTTCAAAAATTCCCATTGCGCAGCCGAATAACATGTAGGTTTTGTGAATGGCTTTCTTCTTGGTGTCATAGCCTTGTTTGTTTGTAAAAGTAAAATTTTCCAAGTTGATTTCCACAGTACATTTGAAGTTCTCATCATACTCAATGTTCTCGACCTTCACATGTGGCGGTTTGAGATTCCATACGGTGAGCAGCATGTCAATTTCTGAAAAATATTTGACGCAGATGTACAGTAAGGATGCAGGATATAAAAGCCTATTAATATAAATGTATAACTTAGAGATACTGATTCAAACACTTAGACACACACTGTGAATATGCATGGGATGTTTTCCTAATGATCTCTATTTGAAGAGTTTATTTGCAAAAACAAATTTGTCAAAAGTCATGTTTTTTTTTGCTGTATTTTCGAGTTATTATTACTTAATGAAAAAACTGCAGTTTGAATAATATTACTTGGAATGCGCAGTAAAAAAGACGATTTTTGAAGTTGTTTGTTTTTGCAATGAACTCTTTTGTTGTTGAAAATATACAATATATTGTAACTTTTGTAATTTGAAGCAAAAATCTTTTTTGCCCAAAAACAAATGAAAATCAGTTATTATAAGTTGAGCCGGAGGATACGATTCTGTGGTAAAAATCTGACCTCATCCCACATAAAGCAATCTTTCTGATTCATTACCTGTAGAATCAATTCTGGCTTTTTTTCTCTGTAAGTCTGGAGAACTGGAATCTTGAGGGTCCAACACAGACACAGAAGCACGACTCTGACATGATGGGAGATGAGATGATGTGGAGAGGACTGAAGGTTGTTTCACTGGTGTCTGAATGACGCAAACTGTAGAAATAATGTCGTTTAGATATCAAGAGACTAATTCCTTTACTGTATGTCATTAGACACAACAAATTTGCTTCAAAAACCAAACTTACGGTTTGAAGGTTCTGGGCCGGTTCCTCCAGGAACGTCTTTACTGTCTGTGTCATAAACAGGAGCGCTGAGAGCATGTGTTTCTAAACTCTCCTTCAGAACACCTTTAAAGTTTTTCTCAGTTTCTGATATTGGACCACGGTTGAGGATTTTTGCTAGATGTTTCAGAGCAACTTCAGCCGCCTGTTGCTCTGCCTGTTTCTTCTTGGTGGAACCGACTACAATACAAAACAATAGCTGATTTAAATTAGAGAGGCACCGATACTAAATTTCGGTACCGATAGCCGATTATTCAGAGTGATATCTGCCGATACCAATTCTGAAGATTAAATTTACATTTCTTAACTTATAATGACTATTAATATTGAACATCAAACTGGTTATGTTTCTTCTTTTGATTGACAGGATATATCGGCCCTGATCATCGGCTGTTTTTAAACTATCGTCCGATAGCCGTTAGTGGGAAAATGTGCTTAAATCAAACAATACCGATTACTGGCCGATATATCGGTGCATCTCTAAGTTTAAATACTGGATACTTAAAATCACCTGTGTCATGAAAAATAAAAGCGCCGCTGAGTCTCAGTTTGCAGATGGTTGTGTCGTCGTCATTTTGAACAAACTCTTCTGCCGGGTTTTGGAAGCCATGTTTGTTGAAATATTCCAGAATGGCTGACTTGTATGTCTGACCTTTTTCAGAGGGCACAAAAACCAGGTTACATTGTCCAAAAATTCTTTTTTATACAAACAGTGTGTATTTTATTTCAAAACGTGCTTTATTTCAAGATTCTACACATGCTAACTAGTCAGGCTCATAATAAGAGCAAAACAACCGGCTTTATGTTAATTCCTCAATTGTTAACATATGGAAACCTTTTTACTTTACCTTCACTTAAAGCATCGATGCATAAATGTTGCCATAAAACTTTATAAGCTGATTCACTTGCTTCCTTCTCATTTGAACAGCATCCATCCGATACAACTTCTCGATCAAGAGTCACAGTCACTTTACCAAAGCAGGTGATAGCTGTAATATCAAAATGAGATTTCACGTTTTCATCTCAGAACTATGACTATGCACCCTTATTCAACACTGCAGTTAACTTTACCTGATCTATTATCTGAAGAATCAATTCTGGCTTTTTTTCTCTGCAAGTCTGGAGAACTGGAATCGTGCAGGTCCAACACAAAAGCAGGAGCACTGACTGACACATGACTCTGACATGATGGGAGATGAGATGATGTGGAGATGTTGTCAGGCTGCATGTCTGAAGGCCGTTTCACTGCAGAAACTGTCCCGGTCAGAGAAAAAAACCTTGTTTTTCATGGTTCCAATTGTCATAGATGCAAGAGTTTGTATAATTTATTTTAAAACCAAACTTACGGTTTGAAGGTTCTGGGCTGGTTCCTCCAGGAACGTCTTTACTGTCTGTGTCATAAACAGGAGCGCTGAGAGCATGTGTTTCTAAACTCTCCTTCAGAACACCTTTAAAGTTTT